>NW_024070204.1:42429913-42496519 GCF_014754425.2 Oryx dammah | reverse complement strand
TGTTTAAAACTGTTTTGGCCTTCAAAATCTCCTAGAGGTTGAATTTTCCCCCTTATCATCTTATATTTACCACATCAGAACCAATATAAAGTCTTCTATCATTTAATCTTAGAATGTCCTTTGCAGCATAAATTTTTTTTTCACTTGTCTCTTATTTCTAAGGAGATAAAACTGTATTTGAGATGGATGAAATCCTAATTCTTGGAATCCTCAACTAGCTTCTTATAGCTGCCTTGGTGTCACAGAGGTGAGATGTTAGTTAAAGACAAAGCCAAGCAAATTACTGAACTACTAGTTAGAGACATGGTGTCATACCTCTGTGGTAAACTAATTTCTCTCTTTATTCTAAGTCTTAATGTTATCTGAAATATGAAATCAGGGCTCCATAATTCTTTTCTTTACAATCAAACCCTAATTTCATTTTGGAAGGCAAGTCAGAACAGCCAAGTAGAAATGAAACCAAATAATAGCATACCAAAATAAAGGAAAAATATTTTTATCTGAGGTCTAGTGACGAGGTGGTCTAATCTGTCACTGATATCTTCTCAGGAGCACAGAGTGTGACAGTTCATGGAGCAGGAGACTCTTCATCAACAAAAATTTAACTCTAAATTATTTGACCTATGGTAAATATTGTTGTGTCTGACTCTTTGTGACTCCGTGGACTATACAGTCCATGGAATTCTCTGGGCCAGAATGCTGGAGTGGGTAGTCATTCCCTTCTCCAGGGGATCTTCCCAACCCAGGGATCAAACCCAGGTCTCCCGTATTGCAGGCAGATTCGTTATCAGTTGAATCACCAGCGAATCCCAAACATTGTTTTATCAGGTCACCTGTTTGGGTTGTAGGATTCCAGAAAAAGATGAATAATAATAATAGTTACCCCACCAAACACCGCTACCACCATGAACAATAAGAGCAACAGCAAAAACAATAGCAAATAGCATTCCTATGTGGCTTTAACTTTCTTCTCTAGGTAGAACTAACTTCTTAAATTTCTGTCGTCCATAAGGTGATGGTTTTGGTTCTGAACTATACTGCATTCTCTGTTTTTTGTTTTCTAATAAATTGTTTTTACAATGGCCAGCATTACTTATTTTCACCTACAGTCATTTAGTCAACACTCCACCCTGATGGTTTTGGTCAACAGTTGGAAATTTACATTGACTTTTAAAATGTAGTTCTTTGGTTTAGCTCTTTCTTTGGAATCTAATTCATTGTAAATAGATTTGGGAATAAAGTTAACAAACATATCATGCATAGAAGGTTAAAAATCAGTTACTATTTTTCTATCCACTCATATTTTTTTACATTAAGGCTGCTTTCTATCCATCAAAATGATATTTGAGTCCATGGAAACTTTAACATTATTTAAAAGATTGGAGATCTTTATAAAATACCATGTAAAGCTGGTCCAAGTGTCATCCTCAGGGAATCCGCTGTTTACACAGGCTTAGGAAGACTTTACACTTTTCCTCTCCCTGCTTCCTCTCTCTAAGCCAGGAAATAATTCTTTTTACATATTTCTGTCACATAATTTCTTTTTGAAAAAATCTTATCATATGTTTAAGTAAAAAATAAATACATTACAAATCCTGGCTTACCCATATTTGCATTCTCATTTTCTCCCTGGGTGAATACTTCAAGATTAGTTAGACATGAGTCTCCTGACAGTCCTTGGCCCTCACCAAGCACAAACAATTTATGTTGGCTTATTTGGTATTTCACCTCAGAGTTGGTCAATTCCTTTTCTGTATTTTCCTCAAATGATTTTGCATGTGTAGAGCTAATTCAAGCATTCTGCATATTTTTAACACCAGGGTTGTTTTGAAAAGCGGGATTCACATTTCCTCTCAGTTCTTTTCACCTTTGAATGAATACAATATGAGCTCAATGATATTCTTACTTAACGTGTATCAGTGTCTTTAGCTACACTGACCCTTGACTGTTACAAAACCTTGTTTTGAAGATAGAACAAGTACTGTTCTATTACTAAGGATTGTTTATTTTTTCTCTATGTTTCCTGTGACAATGGCATTGAGGGACAACTATTTCTGTAAAACAGAGTTTTAGATAGCATCTTTATAATATACCATGTAAAGCTGGTCCAAGTGTCATCCTCAGGGAATCTGTTGTTTATGCAGGCTTAGGAGGACTTTTCAATTATCCTCTTCCTGCTTCCTCTCTCTAAGCCAGGAAATAATTCCTTTTACATATTTCTGTCACATAATTTCTTTTTAAAAAATCTTATTAAATGTTTAAATAAAAAATAAATACATTACAAATCCTGGTTTACCCATATTTGCATTCTCATTTTCTCCCTGGGTGGATACTTAAAATTAGTTAGCAATCTGGGAAACCTGGGTTTGATCTCTGGGCCGGAAGGATCACCTGGAGAAGGGCATGGCAACCCACTCCAGTATCCTTACCTAGAGAATCCCATAGTCAGAGGAGCCTGGTGGGACTGATTATTTTTTCTCCATGTTTCACATGATAATTGAATTGAGGGGTGACTATTTCTGTAAAACAGACTTTTAAGTAAAATTTTTATTTTGTTTAAAATATTGATCTCTTTTAACATATACATATATATATATAATCATAATGATTCCAGTGAAAAATGGTGAGTTGAAAGTATATATACCTATAGGTCATTTAAATTAGATTTATTTTCATTTTTTCAGGAAATGCACAATAACTTTCTTCTATGAAAAATATTATTGAAAGAAGATTAACTAATGAGTTGGTGTGTGTGCACATACTTAGTTGCTAAGTCCTGTCTGACTTTTCATGACCTCTTGGACTGTAGTCCACCAGGCTCTTCTATCCATGGGATTTCCTAGACAACAATACTGGAAAGGGTTGCCATTTCCTTTTCCAGGGGATCTTCTCAAGCCAGAGATTGAACCTGAGTCTCTTGCATCTTCTGGATTGGCAGGTGAATTCTTTACCAATGAGTCACCAGGGAAGCCCAATGGGTTGGTACACAAGTATTATTGTTTTTTAAGATTTCTGATACTATACTTTTTAATCAAATAAATATTTCATTCTGTTTGTATAAAAGTGTTTTTTGGATGGCATGATTATGGACAATAGAGCACCCAGTTATCAACATTGTGTCAAAATTTATCTGAAGTTTTTTTAAAAACCATAGTTATGGTTAAAATTTTTAGTTAAAATTATGATAGACTGGTTTACTCTTATAACACCAGTAGGCCAGCCACTCGCACAAATTAAGTTTTTCCTTGCAGAGTTTCTTTCTCCCTCTTTCTTTATTTATTTCTTTTTCTGTCTGTCTGTCTCTGTCTTTTTCTCTTTCTCCAATTCACCTGGATCTGTACTCTCTGTTGTAAATGCAAAATTTTATGAAAAACCACCATAATGATCAAATTATCTCTATCCTTTGACTTTCTGGTCATTGTAACCTTGTCCTATATTGGTAGAAGAGAAAATAGCTTCCAAAACAGTCTGAGCTTGTTGCAAAATGGTTTGAAAATAGAAGACGAATTTATTTTTTAAACATATGAACATCTTTTAGATTCCATTATACAAGCTCAGAACATTTTGTACTCCTCAGTATTTACTTTTCTGTTAATGACATACATGAATCATACCTTTTACAATATTCAATCCTGATAAAAATATATCTATATTCATTATAACAAATGACAAACATAAATTAGAAAATACAGAGAGGATGTTAAAAAAAAGAGTAGGTCTTGGAGCAATAGAAATCAGTTAATCCTACTGAGTTCAGTAAGGAAACCAAAGCACATACTACTCAGTAGGAGAATATTTTTGCCTGACCTCCACAGTTTCCCTTAGACGTTGCTGAAGGTACATAAGAGAATTGTCTCAGTCACTAAGTTTCTCCCCTTCCCCTTTCTGCACCCTCACTCTAAAAAGTGAGTTCAGTATGGAATTTTTATGTTGCGGCATATTTTCCATGCTATAGTACATATTAAGCATTAACATTTTTAACTACTGGAAAAGATAGTTATGTAAATGAGGTACAGTGATGACAACCATCTTAATATTTTCCAGACATTTTAGCCAATGTTAATAACAAAAGAAATAGGACATAAAGGAATTGAAAGCAAAGTCAATATGTTTGTACTTTGTATATGAAATGATGATTTACTTAGAATATAGAGCACTAATTGAATTATCAGAACTTTTAAGAATGCCTAGAAATTGACTGGATATTAGGGGCTTCCCAGGTGGCACAAGTGGTAAGATCCTGCCTGCAAATGCTGAAAATGTAAGAGATGCAGGTTCCATCTCTGGGTCAGGAAGATCCCCTGGAGGAAGGCATGGGAATCCACTGCCTGGAGAATCCCATAGATAGAGGAGCCTGGCAGGCTACAGTCCTTGGTGTCGCAAAGAGTCAGACACAACCAAAGCAACTTAGCATGCACACAAAAGACAAATGTAAAAAATAGAGTAACATCTTTGAATATAAGGAATAAACTGTTTAAAAATATTATGAACCATAATATCCTGTTTACAATATCAAATTGGAAACTTCAATACCCCTCAATAATTCATAGAACAACTAGAAAGAAAATCAGTATGAATATTGAAGAACTCTCACTCTTATCAAACAAAAGGATATTACCAACATTTATAGAAAAATTTTCACAACCCTAGCTGAAAATAACTTTTCTTTTTTAATCAATTGCCCACAGAGCACATACTAAGATAAACCATAGCCTGGATCATAAAAACAGTTCAGCCAGTGTAGAACTGAAGTCATACAGGAAATCCTTGAAACACTGGAAAACTAAACAGTACACTTCTAAATAATCCATGGGTCAAAGACGTCTCAAGGGAAACAAACTGAACTGAACAAAAATCAAAATACATTATAACATGTGGAAAGCAGCTAAAACAGTGTTGAGAGGGAAACATACAATACTAACTGCTTACATTTGAATGAGAAAAAAACCTTAAAAGTCTTAATTTTCCATATCAAGAAATTAGAAAAGGGGGAGCAAACTAAAGCAAGTAGAATAAAGAAAATAATAAATATAGAGCAGGAATGAAATAAAACGAAGACAAAATATTTGAGAAAATGGATAAAACACACGGTTGTTTGAAAAGATCAATAAAAGTGACTCTTTTTTAGTAAGACTGAAAAAGCAAAACAGGGACAAGTCACAAATTATTAATAATTGAAATGAAACAAGTTATGTCTATAGATCTTGGAGGCATCAAAAATAATAAAAGGACATTATTATATATGTGTGTATAGCTCTACACATGTATATTTAAAAACATAGATGAAATGAACAAATTCCTTGAAATGTACAAAATACCATAACTCATTCAAAATGATATTGATTATTTAACTATTGAAGGAATTGAATTTATAATTTAAAACCTCTCCAAAAATAAATCTCCAGGTTTGACAGGTTCACAAGAGAGTTTTACCAAATATTTATAGTAGAGTTAACATCAATTCTGTACAGTCTTTTTCCAAAAAAATCAAAGAGGGAACACTTCTCAATTCATTTCATGATGCTGTTACCCTGATACCAACTAAGTAACGATAGTACACCCCAACAAAGGAAACAACAGATCAGTATCCACATGAATATAGATGTAAAACTTCTTGAAACTGAAAGTTGCTCAGTCCTGTCCCACTCTTTGCAACCCATGTATAGTCCATAGAATTCTCCAGGCCAGAATACTGGAGTAGGTAGCTGTTCCCTTTTCCAGGGGATCTTCCCAACCCAGCGATTAAATCCAGGTTGCCCACATTGCAGGGAGATTATTTACCAGCTGAGCCACCAGGGAAGCCCTGAATCATCTCTTAACATAATATTAACAAGTAGAATTCAGCAACATGTGAGAAGAATTAAGCAACATTACCAAGTGAGTTTCATCTCAAAGATGCAAATATGATTCAATATTTTAAATCAAGGTAATTCGGCACATTAAGAGGCTAAAGAAGTGGTATCACATGATCATATCAATTGAGGCACAAAGAACATGTGAGAAAATTCAACATTGACTCATGATAAAAATTATCAAAAAAGTGGAAACACGGAACTTTTTCAACTTGATAAAAATATATACTAGAAAAACTTGAAACTAACATATTTGTGAAAGATGGAATGCTTTCCTCTAAAATTGGTTAAAGGTAGGATGTGTCCTCTCACCATTACTATTCAACACATTATTGGAAGTTCTAGCCAAGACCATAAAGCAAGAAAAGGCAAGAAAAGGCATATAGGTCAGAAAAATAAAAAAGAAATAATACAACTGTCCCTATTTATAGATGACAATTTTCTATATAGAAAATCCAAAATTTTGAATAAAAAATCCATACCTGATAAGCCAGTTTAAGGGCATAGGGTATAAAATATATATACAAAAATCAACTATAGTTTTATTTCTAGCAATGAAAATGTGAAAACTGAAATAAAAATTACAGTACCATTTAAATTACTCAAAAAGAGAAATTTGCAAAGAACATGACTTGTGTGCTAGACGGTAAAGCATCTGCCTGCAATGTGGGAGACCCGAGTTTGATTCCTGGGTCGGGAAGATCCCCTGGAGAAGGAAATGGCAATCCACTCCAGCACTCTTGCCTGGAAAATCCCATGGATGGAGAAGCCTGATAGGCTACAGTCCATGGGGTCGCAAAGAGTCGGGCACGACTGAGCGACTTCACTTCACTTCACTGATGAAAAAGAAATCAAAGATCTAAATAACTGAAGAGACATACTGTCAAATAGTCTGGAATACTCAATACTGTAAAGATCTCAAGATCTCCCTAAATTAGTAAACAGATTTAACATAATTCCTATCAAAATCTCAGTATGATTTTTTATAGATGTTAACAAGATTATTGTAAAATTTGTATAAGAAAAAGAAAAAAAACATTTTCAAAAGAAGATAAAAATTGGAGTTATCTTTCTATGAAATTTTAAGATATAATATAGATACAGTACTGAAGTCATATTAGTGGAGGAACAGATCCATGGATCTATGGAACTGAATAGAAAACCCAGAGATGACCCCATAAAGTTATTTCCCACACACTTTTGACAAAGTTACAAAAGCAGTTAAATGGAAGAAAGCTAGTATATTTATTAAATGGAATTGGATTAATTGCATGTCTATGGGCAAAACAAACGAACAAACCTTGATCCAAACATCAGAACTTTTACCAAAGAATAGCTTTTAGATTAAGTGCAAGAAGTAAAATTACAAAACTTTTAGAAGGTAACATGAGCCCAAGGCATGTAGAAGAGTTTTTAAGCATGCCACCAAAAACATATTCCATTAAAAATAAAAGATAAATGGGACCTTATCAAAAAAACTCAAAAAATTGTGCTCTCTGAAAGATCTAAGAGGATCAAAATAGCACTGCTCATTGATAAAAATATTTGTATACCACATATCTGACAAAGTATTCATATCTAGAATATATACATAGCTCTCAAAAGTCAGCTATAAAAAGGAAGACAATACATTTTTAACATAGACAAAAAACATGAAGTTTCATTTCACTGAAGGAAATATATGGATGGTAAATAAAAATGTTAAAAGATGTCTGAACTCAGTATCCACTGCTGCTGCTGCTGCTAAGTCGCTTCAGTCGTGTCCAACTCTGTGCGACCCCATAGACGGCAGCCCAGCAGGCTCCGCCATCCCTGGGATTCTCCAGGCAAGAACACTGGAGTGGGTTGCCATTTCCTTCTCCAATGCATGAAAGTGAAAAGTGAAGGTGAAGTTGCTCAGTCGTGTCTGACACTCAGCGACCCCACGGACTGCAGCCTTCCAGGCTCCTCCATCCATGGTATTTTCCAGGCAAGAGTACTGGAGTGGGGTCAGTATCCACTAGGAAATATACAAATTGAAATTACTGTGAAATATCACCACAATAAACCTATTGTGTTAAGTGCTTGGTCACTCAGTTGTGTCTGATTCTTTGTAACCCTGTGGACTGCAGCCCGCCAGGCTCCACTGTCCATGAGCTTCTTCAGGCAAGAATATTGGAGTGGATAGTCTTTCCCTTCTCCAGGGAATCTTCCTGATCCAGGGATCAAATCTGAGTCTCCTGCATTGCAGGTGGATTCTTTACTGTCTGAGCCATCAAGGAAGCCCGTATAACTATCAGAAAAATTAAAATTAAAATAGTGGCAGTATCTGTTGAGGTCCTTTAATGGACCAGAACCTGGTGGTCCGGAGTCGATGATAAGAAAGTAAAGGAGAGAAAGAGGCCGATATTCCTTGGTTTACACAGAAAGCCAATAAAGCCCCTTGCATGGGGCTTGCTCTGTTCACGGAAGCCTCAGGCGCCCTCTCAATGGGGTGAAAGCACAGAGTGCCTTCTCAAGAGGATCATAGAAGCTCGGGAAGGAAAGTGAACTCAGAGGGCCTCTGCGCTCCAAAGAAATAGCCTGAGAGAGAGAAAGAAAGACACGGGGACCAGAGCTCTGATGTAGTAAAGGTGTTTTAATCAACCTGGTGCAGGCATATATACTGTCTTACAAGGTAGTTATTCTCAGCAAAGATAAAGATTAAAATTCCAGACTTACAAAACATAGGTGATCCATATTAAAGAGAGAGAGATGTGTAAACAATCACTTTTACCATATGGTTCACAAGAAGGAAGAGGATACTTATTACCATGTAGATATACTAATGAAGGAAATGCCTGGATTCCTCAGTCCCAGGGGAGGCTTGCCTCTTCTCTTAATTCCTGAGCATTCAGGAATTAATAAGGAACAGAGAATTCCTGACAGATCCAAAACAGCACACAGGAAGCCTCCTGTTAAATGCTTCCTAACACGTGGATTCTTTACTGTCTGAGCCCCCAAGGAAGCCCATATACCTATCAGAAAAATTAAAATAGTGACAATACCAACTACTTTGACTGTGTGGATCACAATAAACTGTGGAAAATTCTGAAAGAGATGGGAATACCAGACCACCTGACCTGCCTCTTGAGAAACCTATATGCAGGTCAGGAAGCAACAGTTCGAATTGGACATGGAACAACAGATTGGTTCCAAATAGGAAAAGGAATACGTCAAGGCTATATATTGTCACCCTGCTTATTTAACTTCTATGCAGAGTACATCATGAGAAACGCTCGGCTGGAAGAAGCACAGGCTGGAATCAGGACTGCTGGGAGAAATATCAGTAACCTCAGATATGCAGATGACACCACTCTTATGGCAGAAAGTGAAGAGGAACTAAAAAGCCTCTTGATGAAAGTGAAAGTGGAGAGTAAAAAAGTTGGCCTAAAGCTCAACATTCAGAAAACAAAGATCATGGCATCTGGTCCCATCACTTCATGGGAAATAGATGGGGAAACTGTGGAAACAGTGTCAGACTTTATTTTTGGGGGCTCCAAAATCACTGCAGATGGTGACTGCAGCCCTGAAATTAAAAGACGCTTACTCTTTGGAAAAAAAGTTATGACCAACCTAGATAGCATATTGAAAAACAGAGACATTACTTTGCCAATAAAGGTCTGTCTAGTCAAGGCTAAGGTTTTTGCAGTGGTCATGTATGGATATGAGAGTTGGACTGTGAAGAAAACTGAGTGCCAAAGAATTGATGCTTTTGAACTGTGGTGTTTGAGAAGACTCTTGAAAGTCCCTTGGACTGCAAAGAGATCCAACCAGTCCATTCTGAAGGAGATCAACCCTGGGTTTTCTTTGGAAGGAATGATGGTAAAGCTGAAACTCCAGTACTTTGGCCACCTCATGCGAAGAGTTGACTCATTGGAAAAGACTCTGATGCTGGGAGGGATTGGGGGCAGGTGGAGAAGGGGATGACAGATGATGAGATGGCTGGATGGCATCACCGACTCGATGGACGTGGGTTTGAGTGAACTCCGGGAGATGGTGATGGACAGGGAGCCCTGGTGTGCTGTGATTTGTGGGGTCGCAAAGAGTTGGACACGACTGAGCAACTGAATTGAACTGAACTGAGCACAAGGCAAATCTTTGTCATGATGAGATAGTACTATAGCTTAATAATGGTAGTGGTTATGTGAATCTGCACATGTGACAAAAGACCTAGAATTACATACACACATTGTCCATCGTGACAGTCCTGGTTTTGATACTGTACAATAATTATGTAAGATATAATCATTGAGAAAAATGGGTTAAAAGTACAAAGGAGTTCGTTGAACTACCTTTTCAACTTTGCGTGTTTTTAAATCAAAATAAGAGCTCTCAAAAGTATATAATGGATTTAATATCCCATTTTACAGTAATACCTGTACTAGCTAGGGTTCTCCAGAGAAATGAAACTGATGTGATGAAACCAACTGTCACAGCAACCCAGCCAAATATTGAGGAATTAAAAGAATAAGGTATAAGCATAAAGTAATGTATTTGATTTAATCCTAGTTTGGCATTTTCTTCTTTTGACGTAATAGTTTAGGCCAAGGATATTGCCAATATATTTTTTTAAATTCTGCTTTTGGAATTATCATTCATTGGTAGTATTTTTTTTTTAACCATTCTGAATATAGCAGAGTTTAATCCATTAGGATGGATGTTACTTTTTGAAATAATTAAAATTCATTCCAAGTTAATTAAAAAAAAAAGTTGGTTTAGTAGGCTATGCCATCTTATTTGTTTTAAAAGAAAAATATGTACTTAAATTAGTCAACCTTATTTCTTGGTATAGCAAATAAAATTCTTATAATAAAATACCCCCCAAAATTAACGAGTATTTGGTGTAATTGCAAAATCAACAGAATAAGTGAGAATTCAGTTCAGTTCAGTTCAGTCGCTCAGTCGATTCCGACTCTTTGTGACTGCATGAATCGCAACACGCCAGGCCTCCCTGTCCATCACCATCTCCCAGAGTTCACTCAGACTCACGTCCATCGAGTCCGTGATGCCATCAAGCCATCTCATCCTGGGTCGTCCCCTTCTCCTCCTACCCCCAATCCCTCCCAGCATCAGAGTCTTTTCCAATGAGTCAACTCTTTGCATGAAGTGGCCAAAGTATTGGAGTTTCAGCTTCAGCATCATTCCTTCCAAAGAAATCCCAGGGCTGATCTCCTTCAGAATGGCCTGGTTGGATCTCCTTGCAGTCCAAGGGACTCTCAAGAGTCTTCTCCAACACCACAGTTCAAAAGCATCAATTCTTCGGCGCTCAGCTTTCTTCACAGTCCAACTCTCACATCCATAGGTGACCACAGGAAAAACCATAGCCTTGACTAGACGGACCTTGGTCGGCAAAGTAATGTCTCTGCTTTTGAATATACTATCTAGGTTGGTCATAACTTTTTTTCCAAGGAGTAAGCGTCTTTTAATTTCAGGGCTGCAGTCACCATTTGCAGTGATTTTGGAGCCCCAAAAAATAAAGTCTGACACTGTTTTAACTGTTTCCCCATTTATTTCCCGTGAAGTGATGGGACCGGATGCCATGAGAATAAGTGTGTAGTTTTCCATATACCAATATTAAAGAACAGAAACTTTTGAATTTTTAAAATTCTTCAGTGTTTGTTAAAAATCAGACCCATTATGTTGCAGCCATATATCCTATTTCATGCTCTTTAAAGTATTGAAAATGATCTTTAATACTGTTAAGTCCGACTCATCATATTATCGAGAATACTGAGGCTTAGAGACGTTAAAGAGATTTGTCTGAGATCACACAGCTAGTGGTGGCAGAAATAAGACTCGAATCCATGTAACTGGAAATGTTTTCAATAATAAACTGGGAAATATCACGTTAAGAATTACATTCTCACTTTCTTTTTTTGTGTATATAGTTAAAGAATGCTTTCACTTTGTCTTTTAAATAGAAGTAAGATTCTAGGTTTTACGTGGTAGAATATTCTGGAGAAGTGAGTAGAAAAGAGGAGCTGTTTTTGACTATGTTTTTCTCATTAAAGGAAAAAGTTTTTAATTTTAGCTCCTTTCACTTCAGGATTTTAAACTTCAGGTATTATTTTGTTACATTTCTCCTCTTTTCAGAAGAAAAGCCAGACTACAAAATTGAATGATGTCATCTAGTATTGAGGAAGTGGACTTTTACTCTAAATTGAAGTAATTAGTTTTTTTCTGAAACTTTTCATTGCTAATCTTTACTTTCATTACTACTATTCATTATTATTACTTATGGTTAGAAGTAGTTTAGTTATTACACTCAAGTTAAATTGTAGAAAGGTATTTAAATAGAAATTCTAGATAATTATTTGGATAATCCAAATCAAAATGTGCTACCCTATTCCAAGCAGCTAATCAGGACCAACATAATTATTTCTGTTTGGTTTTACCCTTTATTGACCAGAAAACAGCACCTCTTTTCCATTTCACTTAGAAATTTATTGTTTTCTATAATCTGAAACTTTATTAAACAGATTGAAGTTTGTATAAATGGGATTTTAAAAGTCACATCCTTTTCCTAACACTAAAGAAAAGGGAAATCTTTTTTCCTAAGGAGAACTTTGAATCTGTTTGTTCAATTCCCAATCTGGGGGCAGAAGTAGTTTATAGAGGAGAGATGAACAGAGAGAGAAGTGCCTGGAGAGCTGAATTTACTTGCTTTGGAAAGGACAGTAATCTGCAGGTGCATAGAAGAAGCTATATTTGTAGCCTATTTGCATTCCTTTCTTGTCCTCTTGGATCCTTTGTCATTTTTGTGCTCCTGTACTCCCACTGTGCTTTCAGGTCAGCCCCTGGAGCTCTGTGGAGGATTGCCCGCAGGCTGATGGAAACTATTGCGTGTCTGGAGAACAGAAATCCCTGGGAATTGACATCCTCCCTGCTTAGCTCTTAACCAGTGATGCTGCAGTCTAGAAATACTTCCACTTTCTTACCCCAGACTGACATTGCCTTCAGAGCTTCTCTGTGGAACTGAGCCATAGTGATGCTCCATGAAACTTTAACTGATATTTCTTCCCTTCCTTGGATTCCTTGCCTGTCCAGAATGTTTTCCACACTCCCATGTTGAGGAACTTTTCTTTAAAAAATCACTCTCTTGTGAGTCTTTATCTCAGAGTCTCTGAGAAATCTGACCTAGGGAGGAAAGAAAATCTCAAAGAAAAATTTCACAATGGGTTGGACTAGGGAATTGGAAGAGTTTGGAATGAAGGAAGAGAGACAAGAGGGCAGGAAGGAGCTTCTTGGAGTGAAAGATCTCCATTTGTAGAGGAAAAGCTTGGGGTTTTTTTTGGTAGCTTTTGAATGGGATCCTGCTGTCTTAGACTGCATTTCCTGCAAACAAGCTTTGAGACTGATGACTGCACATAGTTATTGGGGAGTGCTCTTGGGAGATACACCATTCTGCTTTTGATTTTTCCTGAACTGTTCATTCTTCTGAGTGTGCAGTATTATAATAAAGGCATTACTGTGTGTATAATCTAGCTTTTTTTGGCTTAACAGAAGATCCTGTCTTTGTATATATTAGGGACTGTTAAGCAGAAGTGAGTTTCAAAAAAATATTTTCCCCAATCAGCAAAAGCTGATATATGCAACAAAAACAGATATTGGAAAAAAGATCTTTTGTGCACATGTATATATATTACCAATAATGTTGAACTACTTTTAAATATTGCCTATATATCTTGAGTTGTTATTGTTAAGTCTCTAAATCATGTCCGACTCTTTTGTGACCCCAGGGACTGTAGCCCGCCAGGCTCCTCTATCCATGGGATCTCCCAGGCAAGAATACTGGAGTGGGTTGCCATTTTCTTCTCCAAGAGATCTTCCCCACCCAGGGATTGAACCTGTGTCTGTTGCATTGGCAGGTGGAGTTTTTACCACTGAGCCACCAGGGAAACCCATGAATCCTGAGTAATATTGATAGGTGATAATCAATTAATACTGAAGAAGAGATGAACCTAAGCCAAGGTATAAACTTAAAAAAAAAAGTATATGCAATTTATTCAGGTTTGTCCTGGTGGTTGAGGCCTGTGGGAATATCTGTGCATTTAGAAAATGGCAAAGAAAACTGTTGTTATACATTGCAATCTGATGCTGTTTCCCCGCTGCAATTGATTGGTGTAAATTAAACACTTGTCTTAAATTGAGTCAAACATAAGAGCCTGTCTATTCTTTGTCTACTGAATGTTCAGTTTTTTCTTGAGTCATTTCCTTTTACTTTTAAACTTGTTATTTAATATTTTATTTTTCTTAAGGCATAATCTGTTTTACATTTTGTGTACCTTCTAATTTAGTCTTTTCCTTAAATAATTATTTTTTCTTTTATTCTTTTTTACTTTCCTGAGTTCTATGTTATTTTTTGAGTGTTTCTATTTCTAATTAATTTTATTTTTTCATGTTTTAAATTATTTTATTAACATATTTTAGCTTGTTTTCAAGAAGAATATCATTGTTTTTATCTCTTCTACAAGATGTCTAGCAGGCATTTTACGAATATTATTCTGCTCCTTTTTCTCTTTTTACTTTGTATGGAATTTGACCTCAATAGTTTTCTCTTGCTCATTTTAAAGTAAAATTAGTTTTCTTCAGATATAGTTAAGCTTCCCAAGTGGCACAGTGGTAAAGAATCTGCCTGCCAACGCAGGAGACTCAGGTTTGATCTCTGGGTCGGGAAGATCCCCTGGAGAAGGAAATGGCAGCCCACTCCAGTATTCCTGCTTGAAGAATCCCAAGGACAGAGGAGCCTGACTCCAGTCCATGGGGTCACAAAGAGTCAGACATGACTGAGTATGCACACACCTAGATGTAGTTCAGAGTAGATTTTCTAAGTTCACGCTTCCGTTTCTGTGGTTTTCCTATTGTGTTAAAATTAGAAAATTTGCTCTGAGATTGCCTGCCTCTACTTTTATGTGGTCATTCTCTTTCCTTTGAGCTCTTCTTGTGGCTCAGACAGTAAATCATCTCTATTACACCTTATTTATTCAATTTTGCTTCTACTCTGTGTTGTTTCCCATTGTGTGAGGCTATGTGCAGGAAGGGCATCTTGCCAGGTCTCAAGTCTATAAGGAGGTGGACTGTACCCACCATTGTGATCATGCTGTAGGCCACTGGAACTCATCTGCTATTTTGGTAAGCCAAATCACTCCCAGTGTCAGCTGTTGTTCTCCCATTACCTGACCTTATGTGCCTTCCGATGAATATCTGTTGACTATTTCCTCAGGCTTTCTCTATCCTCAGATTTTCAGATGATATATTTCTTTCCTCCACTTGATCCCACACCAACACTGAAATCATGCAGTTCTAATGACTGTTGATGCCACTCAAAAGTCTCTTTTTATTTTGACATTAATAGATATTTAAAGTTTTATTAGAAATGCTGTCCTTGGGCTTTTGGCTATGTCGTTAGACTTATTTTGTGTTGTAATTTGGAGAGTGTCAGAGACTATGACACTATTATTATTATCTCCCCAGAATCTCCTTCATTTACTTTTGAAGGTGAAGGTGAAGGTGAAGTCACTCAGTCGTGTCCGACTCTTTGTGACCCATGGACTGAAGCCCACCAGGCTCCTCTGTCCATGGGATTCTCCAGGCAAGAATACTGGAGTGGGTTGCCATTTCCTTCTCCAGGGGATATTCCTGACCCAGGGATCGAACCCAGGTCTCCCACATTGCAGGCAGACACTTTAACCTCTGCACCACCAGGGAAGCCCCATTTACTTTTGAACTACAATTCAATTACTGTTTGTTGTTGTTGTTCAGTCACTAAATCATATTGGACTCTTTGCAACCACAATGGACTGTAGCCCACCAGGCTCCTTACTGTTTGTGTTTTCCCTTTATAAAATCATTTTATAAACTTTGAGTGATTTATTATATATTTATTGACTTTTTTTTCAATGCTTCTGTACTGATTTATTTAGCACAATTTGGGAGACGCTTCTAGACAATATTCTGATACAAGAATTACAACTAATTGATTGGTTAAATAAGTTAGTCAAGACACAAATGTTAATTCATTTAGGAGACAGAAGTTGGGATCTATATAGCACTGAACTTTGTGCATCTTCATAGATTTCATTTCATGTCTCCTTTTTTCCTCATGGTCATCATCCCATCTACATTGGGCCATGTCTCCACTGTTAGACCCGAGGTCATGTCTGTGTCCTAAGAGACTTGTGAAGGACTAGACAATACAGATCAGATATGGGGAAGGCTAGTGTTTGATTTGTAACTTTATTTACCATTTCTCAAACTAAATAGTTTTCTAAGATTCTCTAAAATTGACCAATTAGTTGTTTTGTTTCTTAAATTATTATGAAATCAATGATCTAAGCATATTTAATGTATTTTGTTCTCCTGCAATCAATATCCTTAGCTATTTTCAATTTATCCTATCTTTAGCCAGTGATAAACCCTTTTAAGTTAGCTCTTTTGTTCTTTTGACATACCCTGTCTTAGGTTTTTCTAGTTAGTTTTTTAAAACCATCAAAATTTAAAAGTCATCTTTTAACTTTTACATGGACATCTTTTACTCATCTCCTATTGTATTCTGAAATCCCTCCCAATTTTAGCTGGTATCTTCAAGTGGCCTTGTTGAGTTATCAATAAGAATGTATTGTATATATTTTTGAGTTTTCAGGTTTATAAGACAACCTGTTACTTTCTCCTCCATAGCCACTAACACCAGACAGGTCTTGTAGCTATTGCTGTTAGTTGCCACCCATTTGTATTTTAGAGTTTTTGAGACTATCTCATATCACTTATCTTTGATTTTAGGTGATGCTTGTGGGAAATCTTTTTCAAGGGAAAAATTTTGAACAATTCCAAAACTATGGTGTTATTTCCACCATCTCTCAAGCATATCCTAGTGAGACACTTGCGTATGCAATCTACTAGTCCTCCAAGCATGGGGGAACTTTAAGATGAGTGTAGTTTTCTTTCCATTTGAGACCTTTGTTATATACATTTATATTTCTATAGGGTTTATGTAGTGGCTGGATCTTTTAACCAAGAAAAACATAATTTAATACCTTTCTGTAACTGAATGGAATTTTTATTAATAAAACTATATCTAACTTCTAAAATGTTGATAGCAGACAACTGTCCCCAATCAATCCAAGGCTTTCTTATTTTCCCAAGTTTGTCTCTTAAGTCCTTCAGTTCAGTTCAGTCACTCAGTTATGTCCAACTCTTTGCAACCCCATGGACTGCAGCATGCCAGGCTTCCGTGTCCATCACCAACTCCTGGAGCTTACTCAAACTCATGTCCATTGAATCGGTGATGCCATCCAACCATCTCATCCTCTGTCATCCCCTTCTCTTTCTGCCTTTAATCTTTCCCAGCATCAGGGTCTTTTCCAATGAGTCAGTTCTTCACATCAGGTGGCCAAAGTTTCATCTTCAGCATCAGTCCTTCCAATGAATATTCAGGACTGATTTCCTTTAGGATGGACTGGTTGGATCTCTTTGCAGTCCAAGGGACTCTTAAGAGTCGTCTCCAACACCACAGTTCAAAAGCATCGATTCTTCGGCACTTAGCTTTCTTTATAGTCCAACTCAGCTTGGTCTGTCCCTTCTAAAGAACTTTCATTTTGATTCACCCTTATGATATCACTGGCTATTGTTTGGCCACAAAGTTCTCATTGGTAACTCATAGCTGAAAGAATGGTTGAGGTTGTTTTTTGTTTTTTCCTCTTTACCTGGGGATATCCAACTATTCTAAACAAATGTGGGTTTAATTAATAAGAAGGGAATAATTACAGCCAATTTATAGTTCTCTCATCTCATTTTATATGAGAAAACTTATAGAAAATTTAAGCAACTTTGCAGACATTCCTCAATCCAGGAAATGGTGAAGCTGGAAGTTTGCTTTACTGGCTAGAGGTTAGTTCTTATAAATAGGCTGAGTTTAATTTTGGTGATCTTTTTTCCTTCTTTACAGTTTTGCCACCTGTCTGGAATCCATTCACTTTATGATTACCTTTCCTGTTCAAGACAGAAATAGTTTTATTTAAAGTTATATTTTTAGTACTTAAGATTTTAAAGTGATTTCACATAGATCAATTTGTCTCTTCTGTTAATCTATGAATTAGTAAGGTTAAAAGATGTTATTCTCATTGTTTCAGTTAAGAGATTAGGATTATGATTTTAAATTACTTGTCCAAGGTCTCATTCCTGAGTAATGTGGATTCAGGACTCAAACTCATACCCTCTGATTCTTGTTCTAATTATTTGTATGATATACTGTGTGGTCTTGAGACAGTCTTTTCTCCCATAGCAGTTGTACTCAAAATTTTATAGTGAGAAGCTCTTTATATTGTCAAATTTTATGCATGCTCCATAAGATAGTAATTGTATTTTCAGTTTAAATTGATTGTAAGTATGTGAAATTGAATAATTAAGAACTTCTATATATTCTTCAATATAAATATTTTCAAAGTAGAATCTATACTGAATAAAAATTAATAAATACTATTTAATAATTTTATAATTACTGTGTATTTTTGTGTGTCAGAGATTACTCCTTAATTCTCCAGGCATGAATACTGGAGTGGGTTTCCATGCACTCCTCCAGGGGATCTTCCTGACCCAGGGATGGATCCCATGTCTCTTATGTCTTCTGAACTGGCAGGTGGGTTCTTTACCACTTGGGAGAGCTCTTATATTTATTAAACCTGCAAAAATTCATTTCAAAGGATCAAATATCTAAAATTACATTCCAAGTTATGGGAAATTGGAATCAAAATCTATCTGCTTGCAAGTCTTTTAGCCTCATGTGCTCAAGTATGTGTGAAATAACATATTTATTGAATATACACAAAGTGCTTAGTTCATAAAATTTGGAGCTCCTTGCTATGTATTAACAGCATCTCTAGTAGTAAAAAAATGGGTCTAAGGGGTTAGTGGCTTAATGCTTTAGTGTTATTAATGTATTATTTTTAGGAAGTGATACTTAACTCAAAATAATGAAAGATTTAAATGTTTTCCCTAAAATGATGCTTAGCATAAAGATGTGGGCATTATGTATCAAAAGCAATATTTCTGGATTAGGCCAATCTCTCCCAAAAAACTTCTAAGCTCCTATATGAAAGGCAAGTCATTTCATTTTTACTAGTTTTGCCTCTAAGAGGAGTGTTTTACAAAGATTTATCAGAAACCTAAGATTCTAATAAAATACCTCCAAGGTGGAACTCGAGTTTAGAAAAGTAAACCAAGGAACTGAAATAAATAGACCCTGACTCGGGTTATTAAGTTAGAGTAATGTACCTTCCAAGATCTGGTTGTCTTTAATCTTAGGATTAACATATGTGGTGTGAGTCTTAGTTAATGTGCTTGAGTTCCAAAGACACATTAGCAAAATCAATGTCATTAATTTATAGTTATACCTCATTTTCCCAACCAGCAACTCAATGGATTTTAATTGTTAATTACATTACAGTTAGAGGAAAATGTGTCTTTGTGAAGGATATCTTCACTGTCTAAAATGTTTTTCTGTTTTCTGAATTTATTGGAGAGACTGCTTACAATAGCTTTGTGAACTAGTGTGTAAATAATTTAAAAAAAAATATCAATAGACCTGTATAAGGTCAGAAACTGAGAATGGAATGAGATCAGTTAAACAATGTTGTTGCTATATAAGGAAATAGAGCCTATATCAGTTAGCAAAGACATTGTCATTAACATAAAATTTGAACCTCTGTATACTTAAATTTGAGCACAGCTTAACCATGTGCCATGCAAGCTGAAAAGATTATCAAATGAACAGATGATCATAAGTAGATACACAAAGAAATGAGCTCATTAGATTATACATGGACACATATCTTAGTACCCAGTACCATATAATACCAATTCACTTTTTGATTGAAAATTGTACCAGTTTGTAAAATCAAGACAATGAAACCACTAATGGGCCAGCTGATGCTAATGATATCATAGATCTGAATGTTGTATTTATAAAGTTATATCAAACTCTAAATAATCAGAGAATTCAACTAAATGTAACCTTAGCAGAGAACCATAAGGAAGTGAAGGTAGTCAAACTTTTTTTCCCTGACCTAATTCTCCAGAAAAATCTTCACATGGAATGTATATATTAATAGGGAAAGAAGACTAAATACTGTAGGCCTACATATACTTCTGTGTTTAAAAACACTTGCCACTCTAGTTTTTAGTTTCACAGCACCTGCAATCTGCAGTACTTTTAAAAGGTTTCTATTTCCTAGATATGAGTCATGCCTTGTCCTCAGGCATCACTTTTTAAAAGCACCTATATGTTATGCAAAACAGTCTGCTAAAAATATAAATAACTAGCGAAAATCGTGTTGAATGAACAGCATGTTTCAAGCAAACCTTTTTGGAATGAGTGGTAAACCTACAGGGCATGAACTATTAGAAAATTCTTCATAGCTTAAGAGTAACCACTGTGGCTTACAACTATACTATCTTTAAAATGGTCAACACATGACTTATGTACACTCTCCCCATCTTCAAACTACTTTCTACTCTTTCTTCTCAAACCACATCAGAAAAAATTTTGCTTTATTAGAGATTATTCTTAAAGGAAGTGGCATGACAGTTGTCTAATTTTCCAGAGACTTATGCCTGTTTTCTTCTGTATTGAACTATCGTCATAAGAAACTACCTTTTCTTATTCAATCTCTTTCTAGCTCACTCATTAAAAATAAAATCCCATAACAATTTGCTGCCCCAGGATTTTATTTTGGAAATTAACAATCTTATAACTGTTGAAGTAAAAATATCTTAGTCTATTAATATACTATGTATATTTTCACTGTCTAATTCTAAAGGAAATTATTGTTATAGTCAGAAATATTCCATAATCATTATGTTGATAATGCTGCTTACAGAACCGAACAATTTTAGGAAAATTTTCAGTGTTTCAGAATAAATTATACTTATGTAAAAAATTAGTGATTTTGGAGTAACAAATCTTGATAACCCAAGAATTTGATTATTTTTTAGCTCAGCGGTTCTCAGCTAAGGGTGGTTTTGTCTCTTTTCCTTCCCCAAGGGAACATTTGGGGACATCTATGGAAACTTTTTGAGATTTGGGGGAGTGCTCCTGGCATTTAGAGGTAGAGGTCAGGAATGCAGTTAAAATCCTACAGTGCACAATTCAGCCTCTCCCTTGATGCAGTCATCAGGTTCAAAGTGTTAATAGGGCCAAAGCTGAGAAAGCCTGCCACCTGATATGATTTTTGTACTGCAGTGATGTGGTCCATAAGTCTCAATATTTAGAATGTTGTATTTTTGAGGTCCTGGAGGAAGATCTTTTCCCTAAATATGGCTGTTAACTTCAGAGAAATTGTTCAACAAATTAATTTTTGATAATAATTTTCTTGTACATATGTAGTTAGTAATTATATGAAGGAAATAAATAAAAACCAGAAAGTTAAATATAGATGTAAACATAAGGATCAACTAGAACTAATTTCTCATTTAATATACAAGATAATAGAGATCCGTAGACTTTACTTGACCTGTGGTCATGTATTTTGTGGCAGGGTTGGTGTCACAGTCTGTTGCCCTTCAGACTAAACTGAGACCAAAATTTTACCCATAATTTATAATATAAATTAATCTAATACTATGTTCTATTGAAATTAATATGATGCCCCAAAATTAGTTGAGTAAAGGAAGTAGAATTGGTTTCAAAATGGTTAAATTATTTTCAACATGTCTGGATATTGATTTATATAAAAAGATGTCCTTTAAATAAGCCCTCAGTTTAGAAATCCCCAGTAAATATTCCCTAAAAAGAATCTGAACCTGAAATGTTAAATATCACAAAAGTTGAAATGCTATTTCTATTTTAGAAAAAGCAATTATGGAAACTCATAGACATTCTCACTCTTTTGGTATCAACTTATAATTGTTTAGAGTTTGATTATCTTTTGTGTGAAATGTAAAGTCCTTGCTCTCCTGATGTTTTGCTTTTTCTCATTTTGTTCTCATTAACACCTGTCTTGAGAGAGAGAAAGAGCAAGGAAAAGGGATGAAGCTTCAGGCAGACATGGTTTCTACTTGTTAATAATAATCAGAAATGAAAAGGAGGAAAAGTACAGGTAAGACTTTCTTACCCACTATGCATTTGAATGTGACTCACTACGCAAGACAGAGGAACTAAGAAACGATGCTTCACAATCCTTTATTAAGGATGATGTTCAATAGTTAAATAAATCGGTCCATTATCTTTTAGCTCATTAGTCATAAATAAAAACACTCATTTACTGTGTTTACAAGTTAAAATTAACTCCTGCTTTTCATCATTTATATTACTGTCATATTATCCCTGAAAGGTAATCAGACAGGTATTAATATCTCTTTTGTACAGATAAAGAAACTGAAGTTCAGAGAATTTATTTTTGTCAAGTTATATGCATGGAGAATCATCAGTCTGAGAATGAGACTAGGGTCTTATGACTCCTCAACAATACTGGGACTCTTTATAATGTTCTAAGCAATCCATTTATTTTTTTGTGGAGCAAATTTTTATAAAGAATTATTCTTATATCTACAATAAAGGTAAGGAATCCTTATAAATCAAAAAAGTATTTTTGGAAAGTTCAGAACTTTTGTTTTGGCTTCTTAGTATATGTTTAATGCTTTATTTTGAAGTAGATTTGTAATGAAGATTGTATAGGGGACCCTCCATGGATATTTCAACCACTTCCATTCAAACATCTTTCCCTTAAGATTGCAAGGTTTTGGGGAACCGAGTGTCTAAGCAATGTTGTATTTGCTGGAGCATTTAGTAGAGTGTGTGGCACACAATAGATTTGCGTATGTGTGCCGTGCTAAGCTGTTCACTTGTGTCTGCCTCTTTGACTCTATGGGAGCCTCTGGACTGTAGCCCACCAGGCTCCTCTGTCCATGGGATTCTCCAGGCAGATATTGGAGTGGGTTGCAATGCCCTCCTCCAGGTGACCTTCTGGACCCGGTGATTGAACCCTCGTCTCATGTCTCCTGCATTGGCAGGTAGGTTCTTCACCACTAGCACCACCTGGGAAAACCCATTGCAATATACATAAGAAGCAAAGAAATTAAAGAACGCATGAGTGGAGTGCTTGGGACTCTTGACAGAGTAAAATTAGTTATAGACTGGGTAGCATACAGGAAGACTGAAGTTCTGAGTGAGGAAGAATCACAATCTTGAGCTATCTTTAGGACTTGGCTGATTATTGTCCTGGGAGTGAATATAAATGCAAAATTCATTCCAAGTAAATTTAACTTGTGACTTTAAATGAGGATCTGCCACTTCTCTTAATGATAATACTCAAAGTCAAGATCTAAGCACATAGGTCAATAAAATATTGAAAAAATGTTTGGAACAACCACTTTTTTCTTGAACCTCCTTTCTCCACAAAAATCTAGGTAAATTCAGAGAAGCAAACTCTGCCCCATTAAACCCATGTTTTATTAAAAGTTGGAATCAATTCATGAAAATACATTAATAACTTTTTGGCAACTAAGAATATCAGTATAGTCACCTTGAGGCTAAGAAGAACTTGGGTTGTTTCTCAGACTTTAAGAGTAGAAGTTGGCAGTTGAGTAACCTCAAATAACGACCCTTGGATGAAGAGCTTTTTGTTAGTGTTTCAGGGAACAGAACTGGGCAGCTGAGAAAGATGTGTTTTTGCTTTTAGGGCAAACCCCAACTGAAATCTAGTCTTAGCAAAATAAGAGAGATGGCAGAGCAGAAGCTCATTTTCTCCAGGTGAGCATGCATCAGCAGGAGAAAAATAGGCTTGTTTTTGGTAAGAATGTATAAAAGAAAATCTGTTTTCTATACAATAATTTTGCACAAAGAATAATAGCTCTAAGAAAATCTAGCTTTCTAATTAGCGCAAATAACAATTATTATTCACTAAACCACTAAAAATAAAATAACCAACAAATAAGTTAAACATTTTGTTTTTACTATCATAAATACATTCTGATTTTTAATTAAATGGCTATAGTAACTCTTCTCTAAGTCACAATGTCACTTTCCTCCCCTTCTTTTTACTGGGAATACACCTCTGTCTTATAGGTTTGTGTATTCTGTTAGGGTTTTATTCACCTTTGTATTTCTCATCCCACTCCTCAAAGCCTGAACGATAAGTATCCAATATAAGTATGTTGACTATCTGAGTGACTGAGAGGACTAGAGTGCACAAAACAAGGGTAAGGAAATGGTTAAAAAAAAGTTTAAGATCATGTTTCAATATGATTTTTACACTTTCAGAGATCAAAAAGAATTAAAAAAATTGATTTTGCAGAAATCATAGAAGTCATTTGCTCCAATCTTATTGTTGTAGCTATAAAAGATGAATCTGAGTATTTGATCAAATTTAAGAGAGTAATAAGTGGGAAAAATATTTCAACATTGGCCTCTTTCCCCCAGTGTATTGATCTTTTCATTTAATCAAATCTCATCAAAGTATTTGCCCTATTATTTTAGATATAGTGTCTTATTTTATTTGTCTTCATGTTGAAGCAGAAAAACCTAAGTTCATGTACATAATGAAATGCAATAAGATAAAGCATTTTTTCAAACTTAAGGTGCATTAAAATCACTGGAAGCTTGTTCAAACTCAAACTGCTGGAACCCACCTTCAGAGACTCTGATTTGTTTGGGAAAGAGCCCAGAGCATTTCTAGCACACTCTCCTATCGTGCAGATGCCTCGAGGAACAAGCCTGAGCATTGTTCCGTGTTGGTGAAGAGGAGAGGAAAAGATATCACCTTCTAGATAGAAAAAGAACTGTTTGTGTGACATTCCTTGTTTCTTTCTTTTTAAACTCTTAAGACCCCCTGGGTGTGGAGTGATTTATTTAATGGGTCACTGTGAGAAGCCGGTTTAGCAGGCCTTTTCCCCTTAGCACTGCTGGGATGTGGAGCACGAGGCCATTCTAGTGCTTAGGATCTCAGCCTCTTCTGGGGTGGGTCCACTTCTAGCACTGACAGAACTGAGTGGGAACATCAGCTTTGTTCACATATTAACAAGTCATATTGGCCAAAATAAGTAGAACACATGCACCTGCTTCACCTCCTAGGAATAAGGATGATGCTTCAATCTCTATGTCGACTTTTTGTTTTTTAATAAAACAGAATTAAGAAGGGAGATCATGAACTCCTTATTGCTGAATTCAGACTTAAATTGAAGAAAGTAGGGAAACCACTGGACCATTCAGGTATGCTGCTGCTGCTGCCAAGTCGCTTCAGTCGTGTCCGACTCTGTGTGACCCCATAGACGGCAGCCCACCAGGCTCCTCCGTCCCTGGGATTCTCCAGTCAAGAACACTGGAGTGGGTTGCCATTTCCTTCTCCAATGCATAAAAGTGAAAAGTGAAAGTGGAGTTGCTCAATCGTGTCTGACCCTCAGCGACCCCATGGACTGCAGCTTTCCAGGCTCCTCCATCCATGGGATTTTCCAGGCAAGAGTACTGGAGTGGGGGGCCATTGCCTTCTTCGATTCAGGTATGACCTAAATCAAATCCCTTATGATTATACAGTGGAAGTGACAAATAGATTCAGGGGATTAGATTTGATAGACAGAGTGCCTGAAGGTCATGGACAGAGGTTCATGACATTGTACAGAAGGTAGTGATCAAGGCCATCCCCAAGGAAAAGAAATGCAAAAACACGAAATGGTTGTCTGAGGAGGCCTTTCAAATAGCTATGAAAAGAAGCGAAGCAAAAGACAAAGGAGTAAAGGAAAGATATATTCATTTGAATGCAGAGTTCCAAAGAATAGCAAGGAGAGATAAGAAAGCCTTCCTCAGTGATCAATGCAAAGAAATAGATGAAAACAATAGAATGGGAAAGACTAGAGATCTCTTCAAGAAAACTAGAGAGTTTGTCCTAAGATGGTAGAGGAATAGTCCAGGGACACCACTCTCTCCCCCACATATTCGTCAAAAGATCGTTTGAATGCTGAACAACTCCCACAAAACAACTTCTGAACGCTGACAGTGGACACCGGGCACCAGGAAAGGCAGCCTATTCTCTGAAAGCAGGTAGGACAAAATATAAAAGACAAAAGGAGGGATAAAGAGTTAAGGACAGAGACCTGTCCCAGGGACTGAGTCGTGAAGGAGAAGTTTCCATTCAGCAGGAAACCCCCTCACCGGCAGGTCTGTGGGGGAGTGTTGCAATCTCAGAGGGGAACATAACTGGGAGGAGAAAAAAAAATCCCACAGAACATGCACCTAACCACAACTCCCAGCAGAGAAGTAGCCCAGACTCTCCCACCACTGATCTGGGGGTGCTGGACAGGGAGGCACTGATTGCATGCTTAGGCTAGGGCCTGAATGCCCTGAGGACAATCTGAGGGAGGTAACCTGAGATAGCCAGAGAGAGACAGGAAAAAAAAAAAAAAAAAGGTAGAGAGAGAACTTTCCCATGAAAAGCTCTAACCTAAGGCACAGCCTGGCCCATTCATAGAACAAAGGATTAAGCCAATACCAAAGGAGAGCTAGCTGGCTGTGGTCCAGCCCATCCACGCCCCCCCACCCCCTGCCTGAGACAGAGAGGCAGGCGAGGGACAACCAGAGCCGAAATGCAAGAGGCAATCTTGGCCCCAGAGATGGCATCTTCCACCACAGTGTGAGCAGGCTCCCAGTTGCTAACCAAATCTTCCTGGGATCCTGGACCGTTGACATCTGCCAGGAGGGTTGCAGCCAGAGATCAGCTCCCCAGAGGAGACACCTGGCACAGTTGAGACAGCACTCTCATGGCACACCCAGGAAACCAAGTGGCTGGGACACTGGAGGTGATTAAGACAAACAGCCCCACCCACAGGCAGCAACCTCTACAACAAAGAGGAACCACAAACTTCCGGCCTACGGAAAGGCCACCCTGAGCAGAGCAATCTAAACAAAATGAAAAAGGCAGAGAAATGTTCAGCAGGTAAAGGAACATGATAAATACACACCAAACCAAACAAAAGAGGAGGAGATAGAGAGTCTACCTGAAAAAGAATTCAGAATAATGAAAGTAAAGATGATCCCAAATCTCAAAAACAGAATGCAGTTACAGATAAATAGACTAGAGACAAGGATTGAGAAGATGCAAGAAATGTTTAACAAGGACCTAGATGAGATGAAAAAGAGTCAATCAATAATGAATAATGCAATAACAAAGATCAAAAGCACTCTGGAGGGAACCAACAGTAGTATAACTGAGGCAAAAGATAGGATAAGTAAAGGTAGAAGATAATATGGTGGAAGTAAATGAGTCAGAGAGGAAAAAAGAAAAAAGAATGAAAAGAAGTGAGGACAGCCTCAGAGACTCTGGGACAATGTTAAATCCCCCTACATTTGAATCATAGGAGTCCCAGAAGAAGACAAAAAGAAAGGCTGTGAGAAAATACTTGAGATAATAGTTGAAAACTTCCCTAAAATGGGGAAGGAAATAGCCACCCAAGTCCAAGAAACCCAGAGTCCCAAACAGTATAAACCCAAGGCGAAACACCTCAAGACAAATATTGATCAAATTAACAAAGATCAAACACAAAGAAAAAATATTAAAAGCAGCAAGGGAAAAGCAACAGATAACACAAAAGAGGATTCCCATAAGGATAACAGCTGATCTTTCAATAGAAACCCTTCAGACCAGAAGGAAATGGCAGAACATGCTTAAATTGCTGAAAGAGAAAAACCTACAACCCAGATTACTGTACACAGCAAGGATCTCATTCAAATATGAAGGAGAAATCAAAACCTTTCCAGACAAGCAAAAGCTGAGAGAATTCAGCACCACCAAACCAGCTCTTCAACAAATGCTAAAGGATCTTCTCTAGACAGGAAACACAAAGGTTTATACACTCAAACCCAAAATAATAAAGTAAATGGCAACAGGATCATGCTTATCAATAATTACCTTAAATGTAAATGGGTTGAAAGCCCCAAAAGACAAAGACTGGCTGAATGGATACAAAAACAAGACCCCTATATATGCTGTCTACAAGAGATCCACGTCAAAACAAGGGACACATACAGACTGAAAGTGAGGGGCTAGAAAAAGATATTTCACACAAATGGAGACCAAAAGAAAGCAGGAGTAGCAATACTCATAACAGATAAAATAAACTTTGAAATAAAGGCCATGAAAAGAGAAAAAGAAGGACACTACATAATGATCCAAGGATCAATCCAAGAAAAAGATATAACAATTATAAATATATATGCACCCAACATAGGAGCACCACAATATGTAAGGCAAATGCTAACAAGTATGAAAGGGGAAATTAACAGTAATACAATAATAGTGGGAGACTTTAATACCCCCTCACATCTATGGATAGATCAACTAAACACACAATTAGCAAGGAAACACAAACCTTAAATGATAACAATGGGCCAGTTAGATCCAATTGATATCTATAGGACATTTCACCCCTAAACAGTGAATTTCACCTTTTTCTCAAGTGCACATGGAACATTCTCCAGGATAGATCACATCCTGGGCCATAAATCTAGCCTTGGTAAATTCAAAAAAACTGAAATCATTTCAAGCTTCTTTTCTGTTCACAACAAGGTAAGATTAGATGTCAACTACAGGAAAAAAACTATTAAAAATGCAAACATATGAAGGCTAAACAACATGCTTCTGAATAACCAACAAATCAAAGAAGAAATCAAAATATGCATAGAAACAAATGAAAATGAAAACACAACAACCCAAAACCTATGGGATTCAGTAAAAGCAGTGCTAAGAGGAAGGTTAATAGCAATACAAGCTTACCTCAAAAAACAAGAGAAAAATCAAATAAATAACCTAACTTTATACCTAAAGCAACTAGAAAAAGAGGAAATGAAGAACCCCAGGGTTAGTAGCAGGAAAGAAATCATAAAAATTAAGGCAGAAATAATTGAAAAAGAAACAAAGGTGACTATAGCAAAAATCAACAAAACTAAAAGCTGGTTCTTTGAGAAGATACATAAAATAGACAAACCATTAGCCAGAGTCATCAAGAAAAAAAAGGAGAGGAATCAAATCAACAAAATTAGAAATGAAAATGGAGAAATCACAACAGACAACACAGAAATACAAAGGATCATAAGAGACTACTATCAGCTACTACTATTGTCCTACAACTGTAGGACAATAAAACAGACAACTTGGAAGAAATGGATGAATTCTTAGAAAAGTATAACCTCCCAAAACTGAGTTAAGAAGAAATAGAAAATATTAACAGACCTACCACAGGCACAGAAATCAAAACTCTAATAAGAAATCTTCCAGCAAAAAAAAGCCCGGGACCAGATGGCTTCACAGCTGAATTATACCAAAAATTTAGAGAAGAGCTAACATCTATCCTACTCAAACTCTTCCAGAAAATTGCAGAGGAAGGTAAACTGCCAAACTCATTCAATGAGGCCACCATCACCCTAACACCAAAACCAAACAAAGATGCCACAACAAAAAAAAAAGAAAACTACAGGCCATTATCACTGATGAACATAGATGCAAAAATCCTCAACAAAATTCTAGCAATCAGAATCCAACAACATATTAAAAAGATCATACATCATGACCAAGTGGGCTTTAACCCAGGGATGTAAGGATTCTTCAATATTTGCAAATCAATCAGTGTAGATACACCACATTAACAAATTGAAAGATAAAAACCATATGATTATCTCAACAGATGAAGAGAAAGCCTTTGACAAAATTCAACATCCATTTACGATAAAAACCTTCCAGAAAGCAGGCATAGAAGGAACATACCTCAACATAATAAAAGCCATATATGACAAACCCACAGCAAACATTATCCTCAATGGTGAAAATTTGGAAGCATTTCCCCTAAAGTCAGGAACAAGACAAGTGTGCCCACTCTCACCACTACTATTCAACATAGTTTTGGAAGTTTTACCCACAGCAATAAGAGAAGTAAAGAAATAAAAGGAATCCAGATTGGGAAAAAAGAAGTAAAACTGTCACTATTTGCAGATGACATGATCCTCTACATAGAAAATCCTGAAGACACCACCAAAAAATTACTAGAGCTAATCAATGAATATAGTAAATTTGCAGGATATAAAATTAACACACAGAAATCCCTTGCATTTCTATACACTAACAATGAGAAAACAAAAAGAGAAATTAAGGAAACAATTCCATTCACCATTGCAATGAAAAGAATAAAATATTTAAGAATAGATCTACCTAAAGAAACAGAAGACCTATATGTAGAAAACTATAAAACACTGATGAAAGAAATCAAAGATGACAGAAATAGATGGAGAAATATACCATGTTAGTGGATCAGAAGAATCAATATAGTGAAAATGAAATATGAAAATGAAAATACCCAAAGCATTCTATAGATTCAATCCAATCCCTATCAAGCTACCAACAGTATTTTTCAGAGAACTAGAACAACTTATTTCACAATTTGTATGGAAATACAAAAAACCTAGAACAGCCAAAATGATCTTGAGAAGGAAAAATGGAACTGGAGGAATCAACCTGCCTGACTTCAGACTATACTACAAAGCTACAGTCATCAAGACAGTATGGTACGGGCACAAAGAAGAAATATAGATAAATGGAACAAAATAGAAAGCCCTGAGATAATCCACGCATCTATGGACACCTTATTTTTGACAAAGGAGGCAAGAATATAGAATGGAGAAAAAAATCTCTTTAACAAATGGTTTTGGGAAAACTGGTCAACCACTTGTAAAAGAATGAAACTTGAACACTTTCTAACACAATACACAAAAATAAACTCAAAATGGATTAAAGATCTAAATGTAAGACCAGAAACTATAAAACTCCTAGAGGAGAATATAGGCAAAACACTCTCTGACATAAATCACAGCAGAATCCTCTATGACCCACTTTCCAGAGTAATGGAAATAAAAGCAAAAATAAACAAATTGGACCTAATTAAACTTAAAAGCTTTTGCACAATGAAGGAAACTATAAGAAAGATGAAAAGACAGCCTTCAGAATAGGAAAAAATAATAGCAAACGAAACAACTAACAAAGAATTAATCTCAAAAATATACAAGCAGCTCATGCAACTCAATACCAGAAAAATAAACAACCAAATCAAAAAATGGGCCAAAGAACTAAACAGACATTTCTCCAAAGAAGACATACAGATGGCTAACAAACACATGAAAAGATGCTCAGTATCACGCATTATCAGAGAAATGCAAATCAAAACCACAATGAGGTACCATCTCATGCCAGTCAGAATGGCTGCTATCAAAAAGTCTACAAACAATAAATTCTGGGAACCCTCTTACACTGTTGGTGGGAATGCAAACTAGTATAGCCACTATGGAGAACAGTGTGGAGACTCCTTAAAAAACTGGAAATAGAACTGCAATATGACCCAGCAATCCCACTGCTGGGCATACACACCAAGGAAACCAGAACGGAAAGAGATAATGTGTACCCCAATGTTCATTGCAGCACTGTTTACATTACCTAGGACATGGAAGCAACCTAGATGTCCATTGGCGGACTAATGGATAAGGAAGTCATGGTACATATACACAATGGAATATTACTCAGCTATTAAAATGAATGCATTTGAATCAGTTTTAATGAGGTAGATGAAACTGGAGCCTATTATACAGAGTTAAGTAAGTCAGAAAGAAAAACACCAATACAATATATTAACACATACATATGGAATTTAGAAAGATGATAATGATGACCCTATATGTGAGACAGCAAAAGAGACACAGAAGTAAAGAGCAGAGTTTTGGTCTCTGTGAGAGAAGGCGAGGGTGAGATGATTTGAGAGAACAGCATTGAAACATGTATATTATCATATGTGAAACAGATCGCCAGTCCAGGTTTGATGCATGAGACAGGGTGCTCAGGCTTGGTGCACTCGGAAAACCCTGAGGGATGGGATAGTGAGGGAGGTGGGAGGGAGGTTCAGGATGGGGGACACACATACACCCATGGCTCATTCATGTCGATGTATGGTAAAAACTGCCACAATATTATAAAGTAATTAGCCTCCAATTAAAATTAATTAATTAAAAAAAGAAAGAGATACCAAGAGAACATTTCATGCAAAAATGGGCACAGTAAAGGACAGAAATGGTATGGACCTAAAAGAGGCAGAAGATATTAAGAAAAGGTGGCAAGAATATGCAGAAGAACTATGCAAAAAAGATCTTCATGACCCAGATAACCATGATGGTGTGATCACTCACCTATAGCAAGACATCCTGGAGTCCAAAGTCAAGTGGGCCTTAGGAAGTATCACAACGAACAAAGCTAGTGGAGGTGATGGAATTCCAGTTGAGCTATTTCAGCTCTTAAATGATGATGCTGTGAAAGTGCTGCACTTAATATGCCAGCAAATTTGGAAAATTCAGTGGCCACAGGACTGGAAAAGGTCAGTTTTTTCATTCCAATCCCAAAGAAAGGCAATGCCAAGGAATGTTCCAACAACCACACAATTGCATTCATCTCACATGCTAGCAAATGCTCAAAATTCTTCAAGCCAGGCTTCAACAGTATGTGAACCAAGAACTTCCAAATGTGCAAGTTGGATTTACAAGAGGCAGAAGAAGCAGAGATCAAATTGCCAATATCCGTTGGATTATAGAAAAACCAAGAGAATATCAGAAAAACATCTACTTCTGCTTTGATTATGCCTAAGCCTTTGACTGTGTGAATCACAATAAACTGTGGAAAATTCTTCAAGAGATGGGAATGCCAGACCACCTAACTGCCTCCTGAGAAATCTGTATGCAGGTCAAGAAGCAACATTTACAACCAGACATTGCCAAACCAGGAAAGGATATAAGGCTGTATATTGTCACCCTGTTTATTTAAATTATACACAGAATACATCTTGTGAAATGTTGGGCTGGATGAAGCACAAACTGGGATCAACATTGTTGGGAGAAATATCAATAACCTTAGATATGCAGATGACATCTCCTTTATGGCAGAAAACAAAGAGGAAATAAAAGCCTCTTGATGAAAGTGAAAAAGGAGAGTGGAAAAGCTGGTTTAAAACTCAAAATTCAGAAAACGAAGATCATGGCATCCAGTCCCATCATTTCATGGCAAATAGAAAGGGAAGCAATGGAAATAGCGAGAGACTTTATTTTCCTGGGCTCCAAAATCACTGCAGATGGTGACTATATCCATGAAATTAAAAGACGCTCACTCCTTGGAAGAAGAGCTATGATCAACCTAGGCAGCGTATTAAAAAGCAGAGACATTACTTTGCTGACAAAGGTCTCTCTAGTCAAAGTGATGATTTTTCCAGTAGTCATGTATGGATGTGAGATTTGGACTATAAGGAGAGCTGAACGCTGAAGAATTGATGCTTTTGAACTGTGGTGTTGGAGAAGACTCTTGACAGTCCCTTGGACTGTAAAGAGATCCAATCAGTCAATCCTAAAGGAAATCCATCCTGAATATTCATTGGAAGGACTGATGCTGAAGCTGAAACTCCAATACTTTGGCCACCTGATGCGAAGAAATGACTCACTGGAAAAGACTCTGATGCTGGGAAAGATTGAAGGCAGGAGGAGAAGGGGATGACAGAGGATGAAATGGTTGGATGGCATCACTGACTCGATGGACATGAGTTTGAGTAAGGTCCGAAAGTTGGTGATGGACAGGGAAGCCTGGCATGTTGCAGTCCATGGGGTCACAAAAAGTGGGACAGGACTGAGCGACTGAAATTTAAGCAGGGGAAAGGATATTAATTTATTTTGGGGCCTCCTCAGGTGATTTCTGCTCCTTGATGCAGAGGCATTTGTTATAAATTGCTGAAGTATTTCAGGTTATTACATTCATTTATATAGTCCCTAACAATTTTAAGTAACGATGACTATCATAGCAGCTATTTCTAGATATTTAAGCATAACCCCCCAAACATGACATTCAATTTTCCATTTTATTATATATTTTATATATCATATATAAATATGCACAATTTAATTGTATAAATTATAAATATATTGTTTATATTAGTTATATAACATATTACATTTTTATGCTAGTCTATCATCTGATGTCATATTAGCTGAACTACTTGGGCTCTCTTTCCAGAATAGAGTCCAACTCTAACTTCCTGGGTTAAAAAAAAAAAAAATTATGGATACTCATGTTATTTGGCATAAGTGAAACCAGGAAGATGGTACATTTTTTATATCTTATAATACAAATGATATGTAAAGATTTATATTAAGAAGGTTTTTGGCCAAGTTCACATTTTTTATTAATATTTTAAAATTAATGAAGCAAAAGTATGAGTGGATTCTTATGGTGAAACGATAGTTCACCAAAATAATGCATTGTTCTTTCTGAATATGTTCTCCCTTTCAGAGATTAAAAGCTGTTACAAGTTTGGTGTGAATCTTGCCACATTTTTTTTTAATGCACTTAAATGTATAGTTTTAATTTTTGTATTTATTTAAATGATGATATATTATTTTGCTACTGTATATAAAATGTTTATTTAAAACATCAATATGTAATACAAAATAGTACATTTATAGGTGAATTATGAAGCATAATAAAACAAAATTCACATCTGAAAAATCTGAAGATTATGAGTACCACAGAAGCTACTTGTATGTACTGCTTTCATCTTCTTGCTAGTTTTGCCCCAGTGTGTTGATATCTTGAATTTTGTATTTTTTTCTCTTGAGTTTAAAAGTTATTTTCTCTTTAAGAGACCCACAACCACCTCTTTCAGTTGCTGTGGCATTCTAGTAAGTCTTGATACATCATACGGCAATTTCACCTGCTTCGTTTTTCTTCCTCAAGGCATATTGACCATACTTATGTTTTTGCTCTTTTGCATTCAAGTAAGAATCAGCTTGTAAATTTCCCCAAATATCCATTTTGAATTTTTTTTGGAAATTATTTTGCATCTAAAGACCAATAAAGGGAGAATATATTTTTTTAGAAACTTCAACTTTTACATCTATTAACATGCTGTATCTGTCTGTACAACATGTTTTCTCTGATTTCTCTTACACAAAGTAGATTTCAAGAAGCCATATGCCAAAATCTATATGCAAGCAAAGACCATTCTTTTACTACTTTACTTCCCCTAATTCTTTTTATCTTTTTGCTATGAATGATGAGTCCAGCTGTTACTATTATAAACACGATAATCAGATAACACCTGAATGGGTATCAGTGCTGTATTATACATGGAACAGAAAATACCTTGTCCTTTCAATGAAGTTAATTAATTATAGCAGTAGTGGAGCAGTGGTGGTCACCTAGGAAAAGAAAGAACAGATCTGAGGCCTCAGGGGAATCATGATGTTCTGCTTGTGCTCAGAAAGCCCAGAGAAAGAAGACTGAGAAAGCAAAATATCTGAGTAATGACAAAATCTAATTTAAGACAGGGAGCAACCTAGTTGTGAAAAGATGGAAACATGCTCTCACAGAACTGCTTATTATTACTTTGAATATGAAAAGTGAGAATTTGGAGAAGTCAGAATTATACAGGTGATTAGATTATATCAACATCACATTTTATGATCCTGACACACTTTAAGATCCTGGCTACCTACCAAGATATGCTTGTCCTTAGAGTACAGATATTAGCTTCCAGATGAACCAGTGGATAATATGTCAATGACTATCAAAGTATTTCTCCTTGCTCTTCACTTTTACAACACTGATTGGGTCTCATCTACTTTATACAATTTATGTAACTTTGAGATTTTTATTCACTTAAAAATACAAAAAAAATAAAATATATTTGATAATTTATTACAGTGATTTCTTTTCAATTTTAAAGCCTTGGAAGCTGAAACCTTTCTATTTTTCTCTTCATCAAACCTCAAACAAAGATTACTGAACATTCTGTTCCCTAGGAATACCATTCAGAAAGACCATTTCTACATTACCTTCTCTGGCCCCTGAATAATATGATTTCCTTCACAAGCTATTATTTTTATGTGCATAAAATTTGACTGCAATAGAACAAACAAAAACAAAAACAAAAAAAAACCCAAACAACAATAATATGGCACTGGCTCTTTATCTTGTATTGATTATATGGCTAACCTGTACTTTACTGATGACTTTAATATGACGTTTTACCAACCTATTTCTGTTTCAATACTTGATGTTTGACTTGATGGTTTTGTTTAAAGTGAGTCACACCATATTGAGATTTCTACTGTCAAAATTCTGAAAGGTACAAGTAGTCCATTATCTTTGATTTAAAGTGGGAGTTGCAGGGCAGAGAAAATAAATAATCTATCTTGGCCTCAGGAACATAGTATAAAATCAGTAATAAAGTATTGTTGAAAAAATAGGTGATATATCTACAACATAATGCAAACCTTCTCTTCAGTGTGTTTTCCAGCGGCATTAATGAGCAACAATACCTAAAACTTAGCAATGCTTAGTAACAATAGTAACAATGCTGAAAATAGCATAAGTTTGCTTTTGCACACATTATTTCTCCCTGATGAAACTCACCAAAACATTCTTTGTAACTATGAACAAAAGGGTAAAATGTTAAACAAGAAAAAGAAAAGCCACCCAGTATGCACTATCAGCTGTCTTCTTTCCTTAGACATGTAGCTATAAATAAGTGTTTGACATCATACAGCATATGCTATTTGGCTTGCATTATGAGCGTCGTTTTTAAAAGAATTAACCAATTCAGCAAAAAAAAAAAAAAAAAAAAAAAACCACCAGAGAAATGCCATTAGAATAAAGTAATAATTGTTTTGAGAAAATTGAGGAAGAAATGAGTTCTTGTTCAATATTTTACTTTCTTAAGAATAGATGATACAACATAGTTTGAGAAGGAGAATGGACCTAATATTTGTTAAATATTAAATACCTGTCAGGAATTATGCTCAATAGAATTAAAACAGAAAGAAATATAGTTTTATGTCAAATGTGATATAGATATGGCCAATTTGAAGGGAAGAAGCCTGATGGATCTGCAGAATCTGAAAGAAAAGAGGTATAATGAGAGGGACCTTGAAAGAGAGGAGGACAAGTGATGTGGAGAGAAAAAAAGTCTGGGGAAAGAGTACAAGTATGCATAAGGCAAGGTAAAGGTTCATCATGTTGTCCCTGAGAAGTATGGAAACATCAGTTAAACTGGGGCATGGGGTCATACAGAAGAACAATTGCAGATAGAGTAGAAAATTTAGGGACAGGATCCAGATAAAAAATCCGGTTATACAGGCTCTCAAATATGAATTCAATACTGTTAGTCAACAGAGAAGAATGATTGCTTTGTTTGTTCACTTGTTTTCCTGTTGAAAGTTTCTGACCCACACAAGGAAAAACTAATTAATAACATTTGCTCCTGGCTCTCTGATGTTCCTTTCCAGTTTACTGGCTCTCAGGAAATTTCCCCAGATGGATACTTTTCAGACCTTGAGCACCTTGCTAAACTCATTCCTGGTATTTGGGAGACTTCCTTAGATTGACTAGATTTGAGACACTGACCCATCTAGCTAACATTCTTTCTAAGGAATATATTCCCTAATTTTTATCCCTTTCTGCCTAGTTACCATACTCCAAAGCTATGCATCTAGAGACCATCAATAAACCTTTCTGTAAGGAAAATTAAAGAGAAAAGAAGTGGAAAAAAAATTCCAGATATCTAGAAATTACAGATATCTAGAAATGAAACCTTTTCTATATTCAGAATTATTGCCTCACCTTTGCATTTCCTTAACAGTTGTTTTGCAAATTAAATATATTTTTCTGTCTCACTCATTGTTAGATCTTATGATACATACTACAGTTTAGTTTCTTAAGGTAATTCCTATTTTATTAGCTTGCTATTACCCCTTTGAGAATTAAAATGTTCAGAGACTTGATGCAAATTTACTGTTGAGATACTTCTTATCTCTTAGTCAATGAGTATGAACTACTCTAGAGTATCCCCTTTGTCAGATGTGACATATTTTATGTATAAATTCAGGAACTTAATAAGAAGGCCTTATAGGAAATTACTAATTGGCCCAAAATTGTAATTTTTCACTGGATTTTATTAACTACAAATTTGTCAGTCACAAGTACTCATTCACATAAATGTAGATACACACATTCCCATGAAGGTATATTTCAGTTATAATTTTGGACCTCAGCAAATCTTCTGAGTTATATCCAAATGAGTATTGTAAGAAATATGTGAGAAAAGAGAAACAGGGAAGGGGAAAGGCAGGAAGAAAAGACAGGAGGGATTAATAGAATGTTAACCAGGAGGAGAAGGGGCTGATAAAGGATGAGATGGTTGGATGGCATCATCAGTTCAATGGACATGAGTTTGTGCAAACTCCAGGAGATGGTGAAGAGACAGGGAATCTTGTCGTGCTGCAGTCCATGGAGCTGCAAAGAGTCAGACACGACTGAGTGACCGAACAACAGCAACCAGGGAAAACAACATATTTTACAAACAGAAAAAACAGAGGTAGAGCGGAGTGATAAAGGCAGGGTTGGTATGGGTATATGGGTGGAGAGGATGGGCATGGTATGTCTAGGTACAGGTAAGTCATAGATTCTGAATTAATTGCTTTCTGATTGTGCTCTGGTCTCCTGGTAGGACATGCCAGAGTTCAACCTTGTTCCTTGGCTTCCTGGATTTTTCTAAATTTTGTTGCAAAAGTGACTTACTATACCCCAATTTGTATTCTGAGTTTCTTATTCTGGCTTTATGAAAATTCTCAGTTGATCACTTTTTAAAAGTAATGGCTAGAAATTTGACTAGTCTGTTGGATTTTTTTAGTTTTAACAGAACAGTGTAAAGATAACTTGCACATGATTTGCATATATTATACTAATAGTTTAAAAATAATCTGAGTTCAAATACGGTTTCAAATTTTAAAAGCTTGTTGATTATAAGAAATGAATTATTTTTATGATGTATGTCATAATAAGATTTTGTAGTTTAATATGAGGGACTGCAGAATCATAGGTCAGCCGTTAGAATCATGGATTCATATTAAGTGACATAATTTATTGATAGACACAATTCATAGTCTGAAATCAGATTGCTTGTGTGGAAATCTAGCATTTAATACATTCTAGTAAAGAGATCTTCAGGAATAATTTTACCTCTCTGATCCTCACCTTCCTCATATGTTGAAAAGGATTAATAACAGTAACTAATTCAAAGAATTGAGATATTGAATACCGGAGACCCAAGGTGAAACTAAGCTTATTTTGGCTTGGCACAGCTATGTATGTGGTTCTTTCAATCTACCCATTGCTCCCTCAGCTCTTTTCATGACTCTATACCTTATTTTATTCAGGTTCCGCATCACTGATCAGTCATTCTGAAAGAGTATCCATCCTCTTCCCTGTTCTCTTGTTTTTTCTGTTACTTTCCTTCTGCACCTACATTATAATAACATAAAATATATTGGACTGCCTCTTGCACTTCAGGTTATCCATTTATCACTATATCCTTGGCACATGGAAGATGTTCCAACAGATATTTATTAAATGACCAAATGAATTGATATAATTCTTATGAAACACTCAGCAAAGGAAACTGCCATTAACTTTAACCATTAAAGTTAAGTGCTAAAATGATAAATATGAATTTTTCCATTCTGTTTGTGTTGAAAGTACATACTAGGTACATTTCAGTTTAACTCTGGGATTATGAATTTACATAGTCATTTTTTTAATAAATGCTAGTCAATATCATTCTTAAATTATACTTCTGATGTTTAAATCAGCTTATTGGTTTTTGAATGTGTTAAGAAACATGGACTAACTGATATTTCTGAGGTTTTGTAATTCTTTAGAATGTAAATTTTTTTTAAAAAATAAAACTTATCTTTTCATCTGTGAGATATATTTACATATGAAAATGAGATATGAAAAATAGACTTCCAGTTTTTGAAGACTATGATTAAAAATATGAATCAAAAAGAGTGGATATATACCAGAAACTAACACATCATTGTAAATCAACTATACTTTAGTTTTAAAAAATTGAAAAAAAAAAAAAAGAGTGAATAGTTTTTCTAATTTGTTGATTCATTTTTTCTAAGTTTAAAATAAAGTCTAAATAACTTTCTATTATAAAGTAAAATTAAGTTCATTGAGTTTTTTAAAATTAATGAAATAATGCACTGTTAGTGAAATGAATTGTTCATCCTAATTGGATTTTCTGGTTGACTAGAGCTTATGCTTACTCTGTTAAACATCTACACACATACACACAATTGATTCTTCTCCTTCTTAAACAGAATATACTTAAATAATTAGACTCAGCATTGCTCTGAGTTAAACAAAGACATCACTGAATGTGTTGAGAGACTTACAAAAATATCAAAAGCAAGCCAGGGTAACTACAGAGAGCAGAGCGGTGTTAGAAAGTTCTTATCCTTTTAGATGTAGGTCTTTCCCCACTCTTAGAAGTTATTGAGTATGTTAAAGTGCTTTCACTTATGTAGGTTATATGATTTGATTTTTAGAATATTAGAAATTGAAGTTGAGATATTAAAATTTTATTTATTCATTTAAACACAAATTCATAGCACTTCAACATAAATTCATTTAAACATAAATTCATCTATTTTAATGAAAAATAGCTATACTTTCCAAAACAAAAATAGTGAGAAGAGTGACACTGTTTTTACTTTTATACAATTAAAATATATCTCTGACTTGGGAAGGCAGCAGATTCTCATAACTGTTCTGTTTCAATCTGTTGCACTAGGTTGTTTTGGCTGACATAGATAATGAATATTCAGACACACACAGAGCAATAGTTGGAAAAGGGTATAACAGCCTTTCCAGAACATTTTAGATATTGTATTTGCATACTATTACCAACTAAATAAGTGGTAGTTTCTTACAGGGTTTTTGCAATGTGAAATGTCTTATCAGTGAATTTTTCTTACTTTATTACATTAAAATTCACTGTTCTATATCACATTTTAAAAGTATCTCTTACCCATACTAGACTTTGTAGTATCATTCATTTGTCATTTGGAAAATATTAGTTTACTGAGATATGCAGATCTTCCAAACATTGACCTAGTTTGTTCAGTTCAGTTCAGTTAAGTTGCTCAGTCGTGTCCGACTCTTTGCAACCCCATGAATCGCAGCATGCCAGGCCTCCCTGTCCATCACCAACTCCCGAGTTCACTCAGATTCATGTCCATCGAGTCAGTGATGCCATCCAGCCATCTCATCCTCGGTCGTCCCCTTCTCCTCCTGCCCCAATCCCTCCCAGCATCAAAGTCTTTTCCGATAAGTCAACTCTTCACATGAGGTGGCCAAAGTACTGGAGTTTCAGCTTTAGCATCATTCTTTCCAAAGAAATCCCAGGACTGATCGATCTCCTTCAGAAAGGACTGGTTGGATCTCCTTGCAGTCCAAGGGACTCTCAAGAGTCTTCTCCAACACCACAGTTCAAAAGCATCAATTCTTCGGCACTCAGTGTTCTTCACAGTCTAACTCTCACATCCATACATGACTATTGGAAAAACCATAGCCTTGACTGGACTGACCTTAGTCGGCAAAGTAGCAAAGTAATGTCTGCTTTTTTAGGCAATAGCAAAAAAAAAAAAAAAAAAAATCACATGTATTAATATTACCCTGCTCTTCCTAGACAGAGAAGGCAATGGCACCCCACTCCAGTACTCTTGCCTGGAAAATCCCATGGACGGAGGAGCCTGGAAGGCTGCAGTCCATGGGGTCGCTAAGAGTCAGACACGACTGAGCGACTTCACTTTCACTTTTCACTTTCATGCATTGGAGAAGGAAATGGCAACCCACTCCAGTGTTCTTGCCTGGAGAATCCCAGGGACGGGGGAGCCTGGTGGGCTGCCGTCTATGGGATCGCACAGAGTCAGACACGACTGAAGTGACTTAGCAGCAGCAGCAGCAGCAGCTCTTCCTAGAATCATTTACAAGACTCCAAGTTTATGGTGGCATTAAAATTTCCCAGAATTTCTTGAAAGCTGAAAATGTCTTATTGGCAACAACAACAACAACAAAAATCTATTAGTTATTTTTTTTGTGAGGCTTACTTTGTTCATTTTGGGGAAAAAATGCTGTTGTTTCCAAGTGTGAACCAGTATCTCTGTGGTTATTTCTTTCAAATAAAAACTGATATTCCATGAACAAAGTGGCTAATTTAACTCACAACTTAAATAATTGCATATGTGCAATTACCTGAGATAACCATCATACCGTAATGGAACCAAAGTGTTTATGCATGCTTCCTTTCTGTCACATAAAACAGTAAAAAGACATTAAAAACATGGTATTCAAGGGTTCATTTTTATTTATTATTTATTTTTCTTGAGTTATGATTAACATACCAAATTATGTTAGTTTTGTGTGTACAATGTAGCGAGTCCATATTTTTTATCCATTGTGACATCATCACCACAATAAGGCCAGTTGCCATCTGTCACTACACAGAGTTTACAATATTATTGACTATATTCTCTATATTGTACATTATATCCCTATGACATTTATTTTATAGCTGAAAATTTGTACCTGTTAATCCCCTTCACCTGTTTTGACTGTCCTACTACTTCCTTCCTTTATGGTAACCACCAGTTTGTTCTCTGTATCTATAAGTCTGTTTCTGTTTTGTTTGTTCATTTGTTTTGTCTTTTAGATTATGCACATAAGTGAAGTCCTATGGTATCTCTTTTTCTTTGACTGGCTTATTTCACTTAGCATAATACTCTGGGTACATTAATTTTGCTGCAAACAGCAAGATTCATTCTTTTTATGGCTGAGTAATATTTCACATATACGTGTGTATGGGATTCTCAGGTGACTCAGTGGTAAAGAATCTGCTTGCCCATGCAGGGGTCACTGGAGATGTGGATTCAGACCCTGGGATGGGAAGATCGCCTGGAGGAGGAAATGGCAAACCACTCCAGTATTCTGGTCAGAATAACCCCGTAGACAGAGGAGTCTGGTGGGCTGTAGCCCATAGGATTGCAGAGTCAGACACAGCTGAGTGACTAAGCACTGAGCACATATATATGTATGTATGTGTGTGTGTGTGTGTGTGTGTAATACACATCTTCTTCATCTGTGATATCTTTATCACATCTTTATCTGTTCATCTTTTGGTGAGCACTTAGGTTTCTTCCATATCTTGGCTATTGTAAATATTGCTGCAATAAACATAAGGGCACATCTATCTTTGCAAATTAGTGTTTTTTGTTTTCTTTCAGATAAATACTCAGAAGTGGCATTCCTGGGTCACATGGTGGCATTATGTTTAATTTTTGTGGAACCTCTATATATGGACAGAGGAGCCTGCATGGCTATGGTCCATGGCTTCGCAAAAGAGTTGGACCGACTTAGCGACTCAACAACAGTACTGTACTGTTTTCCATTGTGGCTGCACCAACTTACTTTCCCACCAAGTGCTCCAGTGTTCTCCTTTCTCCACATTTCCACCAGCACTTCTTTCTTGTCTTTTTGATGAACTCCATTTCTGCAAGTGTGGTGTGATATCGCATTGTTCTTTCTCCTAATAATTAGTGGTATTTAACATCTTTTCATGTGAATGTTGGGAATCTGTATATCATCTATGAAAATATATTCTGGTCCTCTGCCCATTTTTTAAGCAGGTTTTTTTTTTTTTTAAATCGATATGTATGTATATGTACTTTGTTTTGAATATCAACCCCTTCCTTATCTGATATATTCTTTTAAAATATCTTCTCCCATTCAGTAGGCTGCTTTTTCATTTTGTTGATGGTTTCCTTAGCTGTGCAAAAGCTTTTTCAGTGAATATAGCCCCTTTTGTTTATTTTTGCTTTCATTCCCCTTGACTGGAAAGATATATATAAACAATGTTAAGATCAACATCAAAGAGGTTACTGCCTATATTTTTTTCTAAAAGTTTTATCATTTCAGGTGTTACATTTAAGTCTTGAATTCATTTGGGTACATTTATATATATGGCATAAGAAAGTGGCCCAGTTTTATTATTTTGGATGTAACTGACCAGTTTCCCAATAGCATTTATTGAAAAGACTGTCTTTTCCCCATTGGATGTTCTTGCCTCCTTTTTCATAGATTAATTATCATTTGTTATTAGTGGATGTAAATGCAGCTAACTTATGTATTAATTTTGTATCCTGCAACTTTACTGAATTCATTTATTAGTTTTAATATATATTTTTTGGCAGAGTCTTTGTGATTTTCTATGTGTTGTATCATGTAATCTGTAAATAGTGACAGTTTTATTTCTTTTTTTTATTTGGCTGCCTTTTATTTCTTTTTGTTGTCTGAAAGATGTGACTTGGACTTCTGATGCTATATTTAAATGAAGTGGCAAGAGTGGGCATCCATGTCTTGTTCCTGATTTTAGAGGAAAAGCTTTTATCTTTTCATCATTTACTATGATGTTAGCTCAGAATTTGTAATACATGGTCTTTATTGTATGGAGCAATGTTTCCTGTATACCCACTTTAAAAAAAATAATTTATCATAAATGGATGTTGGATTCTGTCAAATACTTTTTCTATTATTATTGAGATAACTATATGATTTTTATCTTTCAGTTTGTTAATGTGGTATACCACAATGATTGATTTATGGATGTCAAACCCTGTTTGCATCCTTGGAATGAATGCCACTTTCTCATTGTGTGTGATCCTACTAAACAGTTGTTGAATTTTGTTTGCGAATATTTTATTGATGATTTTTGCATCTATGTTCATCAGGCATACATGCCTGTGGTTTTTTTTTTTTTTTTTTTAATCGTCTTGTTTTGCTTCTAGGGTAAAGATGGTCTTGTAAAATGAGTTTGGAAATGTTCCTTCCTCATCAGTTGTTTTGGAATAAATAATTGGAGAAGAATGAGTATTAACTCTTTTTTTAATGTTTGGCAGAATTCACTGTGAAGCCATCTGGACCTGGACTTTTGTTTAAGGAGAATTCTTTGGTTTCTGGTTCAAGTTTGTTATTAGTAATTGGTCTACTCATATTTTCCATTTCTTCATGATTCAGTCTGGAAAGATTATGTTTCTGGGATATTGCCCATTTCTTCTAGGTTGTGTAATTTGTTGGCATGTAATTGTTCATAGTATTCTCTTATAGCCATTTATGTTTATTTGGCGTTAGTTATAATTTCTCCTCTTTCATTTCTGATTTTATTTATTTCAGTGCCCTCTTTTTTGATACAGCTGGCTAAAAGTTGTCTATTTTGTCTTTTCCAAGAATCAACTGTTACCTTCAGTGACTTTTTTGATGTAGTCTCTATTTCACTTATTTTTGCTCTAATATTTATTATTTTCTTCTGTCTACTAACTTTGGACTTTGCTTTGTTCTTTTTTTAAATTTTCTCTAAATGTACCTTTCAATTAGGTTTTTCTTGTTTCTTGAGATAAGCCTGTATCACTATAATCATCCTTCTCATAACTGTTTTTGCTGCATTGCATAGATTTTTGACAGCTGTAATTCCATTTTTGTTTTTCTCATAGTATTTTTAATTTCCTTTTTGATTTTTTCATTGATGGCTTGATTATTGTTTAGTCTCTCAATGTTTATGGTTGTTTTATTTTTCCCCAGTTTTCTACTTGTAGTTGAATTCACTGTCGTCTGAATAGACACTGCATATGGTTTTGAATTTTTAATTACTATGACTAATTTGTAACCTAAAATGTGATCTATTCTGGAGAATGTTCCATGTGTACTTGAAAAGAATGTGTTTTCTGCTTCTTTTCTCCCTTTATTTTTGTTAATACTAGTTTTACATATTAAAGTGCTCCTATGTTGAGTGCACAAACATTTACTATGTTATATCCTCTTGTTGAATTGACCCTTTGTCATTATATAATGTCCTTCTTTGGCTTTTGTTACAGCTTGGTTTTCAAACCTATTTTGTTTGATATGAGTATTTCTACCCTAGACTTCTTTTTGTTTCCACTTGTTTGCATTTCCACTTTGAGTCCGTGTGTGTCTTTAGATCAGATATTAGTCTCTTGTAAGGAGCATATACGTAGATCTAAATTTTTTAAAATCTATTTCATTTCCCTATGTCTTTTGATTAGAGCATTTCATCCATTTACATTTAAAGTAATTATTAGTAGGTATCTAGTTATTGCCATTTTGTTGTTTTCTAGTTGTTTTTGTTCATTTTCGTAGTTTTTTTTTTTTTCCTGTTCCTGTCTTCTCTTGGTTTCTTCCCTTGAGACTTGATGGATTCCTTTAAAATTATGTTTTAATTCCATTCTCTTTATTTTTTGTGTATCCATAGTAGGATTTTAGTTATAGTTATCATGATTTTTATATATATATTGACTGTATATATGGTCATCTGTTTTAAGCTGCCAGTAACATATTTAAAAGCATTTAAAAGCACTACATTTTTACTCCCACCTGCATGCTTTAGGCATTTGATGCAATATTTTACATATTTTTATTTGGTGATCCCTTTCCTGCTTATTATAGTTATAGTTGATTATACTGCTTCTATCTTTTAATCTTATACTAGCTTTTTAAGTGACTGATCCACTGCCTTTACTATTGATGTTCCTTTATCAGGGAGATTTTTCTTTTCATATATATTTTTGTTTCTAGCTGTGGCCTTTTCTTTTATGTTTAAAGAAGATCCTTTAACATTTCTTGTAAGGCCAGTAATTTTTTTTCCCTTATCTAGGAATCTTTTTCTCTCTCTTTTAATCTGAATAATGACCTTACTGTATAGAGTATTCTGGTTATACATTTTTTCTTTCAGTTCTTTAATATATTCTGCCACTCCATTTGACTTCTAAAATTTCTGATGAAAAATCAGTGGATCATATTATAGAGTTTCCTTATGAGATTAGTTTTTTTTTTTTTTAATCTTGCTGCCTTTACAATTTTCTAACTTTTCTTATTTTAATATAACATCTGTTGGTGTGGACCTTTTTAGATTCATCTTCTTTGGGACTCTCTGTGTTTCCTGTACCTGAATATCTGTTTTCTTCCACACCTTAGTGAAGTTCTGAGGCATTATTTTTTCAATATGTTTTCTGTCCCCTTCTCTCAATCTTTTCCTTCTGGGGTCCTTATAATGAGGATATTAGTACAGTTGATGTTGTCTCAGGATTCCCTAAACCCTCATCAATTAAAAAAGTTTCTTTCTTCTTTTTGCTGTTCTGAGTTATTTCCACTAGTCTAGAATCCAGATCACTTCTGTGTTCTTCAGTTCATCTAATATGATGTTGATTCCCTTTAGTGTTTTTTTTTTTTAATTTCAGTTATTATACTCTTCAGTTCTGGTTAGTTATATTTTCTAAGTCATTGTTGAAGTTCTTACTTAGTTTCTCCATTCTCCTGAGTTTAGTGAGTATCCTAAAGACTTTTTCTTTGAATTCTTTACTCAGGTTAATTACTTTTCTCTGTTTCACTAGAACTTTTTTCTGAGGTTTTATTTTGTTCTTTCGTTTGGAACTCATTCCTCTATATCCTCATTTTGTTTGACTTTTAGTTTTTGTTTCTATGAATTAAGCACAGCAGCTACCTCTCCTGGTCTTGAAGGAATGGCCCTGTGTGGGAGTGTCTCTTCTGTGGACCTCTCGCACCTGAGAGCCTTGACTGACTGACTGGAGCTGGAGTGGATGTGGGCCGATGGCAAGCCCTGGAGATTGCTGCACCGAGGTCACCTTGGTGGGCTGGATAGGGCTGGAGCAAACAGAGGCCAGAAAGAGTCCCAGGGGGACTCAAAACAATGGTGCTTACCAGCACCTCCAACCCCCAAGGAGGGCTCCAGCGGTTTCTTGCCTGTTTGAAAGAAATTATAGGGTTAGTGAACAGATTTTCTTCCCATGTAATCTAGGTTCCCTTTAAACTGCTGTCTTTTCACGGTGTCCTAAAATGGGTGAGTCTGTGCTCTGGCCTCTCAGAAATATCCCTCCCTATTGCAGGTCACTGTGATAACGAGAGGGTTCCTGTTTCTCCATCTTTTCTACCCATTTCCATGTAGTTCTGTGTGTGCTATCTGTTCAATTACTCCTCAGTGTTCTTTAGGAGGAGTTGCTCTATATGTAGGTGTAGATTTGTTGAGTCTATGGGAGGAGGTGAATGCAGGGTCTTCCAATGCCACCATCTTGGACCCCTCTCAAAGAATGATATTTAATAATAAGAAGGCAGAGGTGATGAATTCAATAACTACTGAAGAATTTTCTTGGGTCAGAAGTTTATCTCCTGGATTTTCAATCATATTTTGGAAATTTCAGATTCAGTGTAACATAAATATTATTCTGTATATGTTGTATATCAGAAACTATGTGATTCACTGAAAATATATAATAAAGAAAATACAGTTGTTATGCCTGCTCTAAACATTCAAGCTTTGAGTTCACAATATAAATAATTTAATATAATTAGATAAGTACTTTTACAGTGGCGTTTACAAAGTGCTTTTGTACACAAAAGAAAGGTAATTTATTTTTTTCTGGAGCTAAGCTTATTGTTGTTGTTGATGTTCAGTTGTTCAGTCATGTCTGACTGTTTGTGAACCAATGGACTGCAGCTTCTCTGTCCTTCACAGCCTCCTGGAGCTTTCTCTAACTCATATCCATCGAGTCAGTGATGACGTCCAACCATCTCATCCTCTGCTGTCCCATTCTCCTCCTACCTTCTATCTTTACCAACATCAGGGGCTTTTCCAATAAGCTAACTCTTTGCATCAGGTGACCAAAGCATTGGAGCTTCAGTTTCAGCATTAGTCCTTCCAACGAATATTTAGGATTGATTTGCTTTAGGACTGACTGGTTTGGTCTCCTTGCTGTCCAAGGGAATCTTGAGTGTCTTCTCCAACAGCACAATTTGAAAGCAGCAATTTTTTGGTACTCACTCATCCTTCTTTATGGTTCAACGCTCATATCCATATATGACTACTGGAAAAACCATAGCTTTGACTATAGGGAACTTTGTTTGCAAAGTAATGTCTCTGCTTTTTAATACCATGTCTAGGTTTATTATTTTAAAAAGTCTGAGCACCAAAGACTTGATGCCTTTGAATTGTGGCACCAGAGAAGACTCAAATTTTGGCCACCTGATACAAAGAGTTGATTCACTGGAAAAGACCCTGATGCTGGGAAACATTGAAGGCAGGAGAAGGGGATGACAGAGGAAGAGATGGCTGGATGACATCACTGACTAAATGGACATGATTTTGAGCAGGTTCCAGGAGATTGTAAAGGACAAGGAAACCTGGTGTTCTGCAGTCCAGGGGTGGCAAAGAGTCAGACATGACTGAGTGACTGAACAACAACAAGGTTTGCCATAGCTTTTCTTCCGAGAATTTAGTCTTTTAATTTTATGGCTTCAGTCACCATCTGCAGTGATTTTGGAGCCCCCCAAAATAGTCTGTTGCTTTTTCCATTGTTTCCCAATCTATTTGTCATGAAGTGATGGGACCAGATGCCATGATCTTAGTTTTTTGAATGTTGAGTTTTAAGCCAACTTTTGCACTCTCCTCTTTCACCTTCATCAAGAGGCTCTTTAATTCCTCTTTGCTTTCTGCCAAAAGGGTGGTGTCATCTGTATATCTGAGGTTATTGATATTTCTCCTGGCAGTCTTGATTCCAGCTTGTGCTTCATCCAGCCCTGCATTTCACCTGATGTACTCTGCACATAAGTTGAATAAGCAGGATGACAATATACAGTCTTGATGTAATCCTTTCCCAGTTTGGAACCAGTCTGTTGTCCTATGTTGCTTCTAACTGTTGCATTTGACCTGCATACAGATTTCTCAGGAGACAGGTAAGGTGGTCTGGTATTCCCATCTTTTTAAGAATTTCCCACAGTTTGTTGTGATCCACACAGTCAAAGGCTTCAGCGTAGTCAATGAGGCAGAAATAGATGATTTTTTGGAATTCCCTTGCTTTTTCTGTGATCTAGTGGATGTTGGAAATTTGATCTTAGTTCCTCTGCCTTTTCTAAATCCAACTTGCAGATCTGAAATTTCTTGATTCATGTACTCTTGAAGCCTAGATTGGAGGATTTTGAGCATGACTTACTAGTGTCTGATATAACAGCAATTGTGTGGTAGTTTGAACATTCTTTGGCATTGCCTTTCTTTGGGATTGGAATGAAAACTGAACTTTTTCAGTCTTGTGGCCACTGCTGAGTTTTCCAAATTTGTTGGCATATTGAGTGCAGCACTTTCACTTTTAGGATTTCATCTTTTAGGATTCGAAATAGCTCAGCTGGAATTCTATCATGTCCACTAGGTTTGTTCGTAGTGATGCTTCCTAATGCCCATTTGACTTCACACACTCCAGGATGTCTGGCTGTACATGAGTGATCACACCATCTTGGTTACCTGGGTCATTAAGATCTTTTTTGTATAGCTCTTCTGTTTATTTTTGTCATCTCTTCTTAATATCTTCTGCTTCTAGGTCCATACCCTTTTTGTCCCTTGTGGTGGTCTAGTAAACCAAAGGGTACATTTGGTTGAATGTTCAGTGTTACTGATTATAGTTGTGCCTTCTATCAAATATAGAGTAGATTAACCAGTAACTGTGGGAATTATTAATCTCAGTAAACTTATCTATGTTGTATTTTAAAGTGCTGAACTCTCCTGAAGTAATGACTAAATATTAGTTAGTAAAAATCAGTATCAATGACAACAACTGTTTGATGTTCAGAGGTGTGTGTGGCAAATGAACATATACTTCATGAAAAAAAAAAAAAAAGAACTCTAAAGTTGGGCCCAAACCCATTCTCAACTAGAGAATTAAGCCAGAAACAGCTCTAACAACAATAGCAAATCCACCTGCATTGCTTAAAGTTGAAGATTCACTGGTTGTTTCACGCCACAAATGACATAAAACTAAAGTATTAATGGACTGCAAAGAGATCCACCAGTCCATTCTAAAGGAGATCAGCCCTGGGATTTCTTTGGAAGGAATGATGCTAAAGCTGAAACTCCAATACTTTGGCCACCTCATGCGAAGAGTTGACTCATTGGAAAAGACTCTGATGCTAGGAGGGATTGAGGGCAGGAGGAGAAGGGGACGACAGAGGATGAGATGGCTGGATGGCATCACCGACTCGATGGACATGAGTTTGGGTGAACTCTGGGAGTTGGTGACGGACAGGGAGGCCTGGCATGCTGCAATTCATGGGGTCACAAAGAGTCGGACATGACTGAGTGACTGAATTAAATGAACTGAAAGTAGTTATAAAAGGGCTTCCCAGGTGCGCTAGTGGTAAAGAACAGGCATGCCAGTGCAGGAGACATAAGAAATGTGGGTTTGATCCCTAGTTGGGAAGATCCCCTGGAGAAGGGAATGGCTACCCACTCCAGTATTCTTGTTGGAGAATGTCATGGACAGAGGAGCCTGGTGGGCTACAGTTCATGGGATCACAAAGAGTCAGACACAACTAAGCAGCTACCACTTTTCTTCACTTTCAAGGTAGTCACTTTCAACCTGTATGTGTCCTTAAAGCTGAAGTTAGCTTAGACTCATAATATCCTTGGGCTGCTATATAATTTTCCTATATCAGATTCCCTGTCCTATTAGCCTGTATGATAATTTCTTTTATCATACTCATCATTTTATTATTCAGTTACTCCTGCATTGGGGCCATATTTTGTCCCCGATGCTCCTGGCTCCTAATGTACAATAGTATGACAAAGGGAATATAGATTTAGACAAAGGACCTGAGTTTGATTTTGTTCTTACATATTTTACTTACTTGTTGTGTTCAAGACCAGCACTTAGCTTTTATAACTCTTTGTTTCCACAAAATTTGACTTTACAAAGATCTCTCATATCATTTAGGAAAAAATTATGAAGGAAATTCATCCATCCAAACTAGTAACTAACTAGTTAGTGAAGATAGAATCTAGACGTTTCCCTCTGTCCTAGTGGAAAGGTTCATTACTCTTATGGCTGTTTCGTTGAGTAAACCCTAGTATCTGCATCAAGCATTCATTTGTATAGGCATGCTATATAAAATAAGCCATGTAAGATACTTTGCTTTTGTTTAAAAATGCAAACCATTAAAAAGAATTTATTCTTCACTAAATACACAACAAAAATTCTATGCATTAAATGAATTACCCCATAATCAGAAAAAGGTATCACAGTTACCTAAGTCAGTGATATTTTTGAGAGAATGCATGTTTCAAATGAAAACTTGGCTTCACCTACTGTTCTAATCTATCTTCTGAGTACAACATCAATCACCATCTGTTTTTCTCCTATCATTTATGTAACTTGCCTCAACATATAGTTGTATGTGGTTTTTTGGGGGTGGAGGTAGGGTGGGATAGTCATACATTCTGCTTAAATTTCCTTTTTTAAAAATAGTCAAATGTTAATGAATTTTTGTTTCATTTTTAGTATTTAATTTCAATATTTTGTGAATAAAAGTAAAAAGGAAAATAGGTAATAAAGATTAGTTCATATTTCTAAAGTAATGTACAATTTTATGCAGAAGCCAATATTTATTCATTTTGTTCTTAATATGTGAGATTGATCATCTTTTAAACAACATTTTTTATTAAAGTCAATACAAATTTATTATTGAAAAAACAAGAGAGTACAGGGGGAAAAAAAGTTCAAAATAAATATGCAACCTCTAGGAAAAAAAATACTACAAAATAAAAATGATGTTCATATGTAGGGTGATTTTATTTAAAACTTTAATTAACATATATATCCACACATATTACATGAAGGCTTAAATCTTGCTTATTCTTACCTCAATGTCTTTCCTTTTTGTCCAAGTACCTGTTTGTTTTTGTTTCATTTTTTAGATTGTGTTTTTCTATGACTGTATCTACTCTGTACAATTACCTTGTTTACCTAAAAAATAAACATAAAAAAATCAACAGTTGCAATAATTTTCCTAGTTAGCTGAAAAGATTTGAAATTAATCTTTGTCTCTTTGAACTAGAAAATTGGAGAAGATTTTTAATCTTACCAAATTTATGTATATATATATATTTATAGAATTACAGACATTTGAAAATGGAAGTTTATGCTTTGGTTATGAGGGTGAACCTTGAATCAGTAATGCACACAATGTTAGAGTAACTTCTTCACCTTTCATTGATGGCCTACGTATAATACAGTGGAAATACAACATACCTTTTGCTCGTCAAGTAGAATTACATGAATGATGGGTCACTCTTAGACCCCATATGAAGGAGGAGACTTTTATTATTAAGTACCAATGCTGTTTTCAAAGGTCTATTTAGCACAGCACACCTCACCAACAGTGTTACTTCTGGAGACATCATGCACTACCTGGTGATTTCCCTCCAAACTTCCACTCTATGTAAGGGTACATCATCTCATTATTTTTTTATAATATTCAGTCATTCATGAGGCTTCTCACCCATCATTCAGGCAATAGCACTGGCTTGTTAACTGTCAGTGTGTATGGTGCTGTTAAGACATTTCATTGATTTTTTTCAAAATAACAAACTTACACAGTCATACTTCATTGTGCTAAATTGAAAGGGGCTTTCCAAAAGGCCATGTTAAGGCTGAAAGTCAGCTAGATAGTTTAATGCTGGAATTGAAAACATAGGGTCATATTAGCATGTTTTTAAAATTTTTTTTACCACTTTAAACTTGCCAAAATTATTTTTTAAGTGGCACACTTGTTCTGCATTAATTAAGAAATAAACAGGAAACACGTGAATAGAATTTAGGAGGACTGATTAAATAAAGACATAAAAGTTTGGTGCAATTTACTTCTAACTCTTGTTTCATTGTGCTTTCCCTATTGTCTTCCTTAAATATCTTCTTTTTAATGAACTTTATGTTCCCCTTTTTGATGGACATAGCTTTTGATAGTTGTTATACTAAAAAAGAAAGCTATTTTAAAAAAAAACTAAAATACTAAGACATTGATCTGTAATAGTTGACAGTATTTACATTCCTTATCTCCTTTATACTCAACAGTTATTTTAGTTTACATTTTACGTTATATTGGCGTATAGTTGATTGACAATGTTGGGGTAGTTTCAGGTGTACAGCAAAGTGATTCAGTTATACATATATGTATATAGTTACTTTACATTCTTAGGTTATTGACACATGTAGTTATAAAAAGTTTTGAGGTGACTGGAAGTGAACAAAGAAAAATGCTTTCATAAAGGCAGTGCTGAGTGAAAAATTAGGTTTTGAACAGAAACAAACATATTATTGATAAGGCCATTCAAGATTCTCATGGAAAGAGAAAGCCCATTGATATTCTAGATATGGAGAAGCAAGAAAGAGATTCATATTTTGGAAATCTCATCGTTAAATACCATTATTTGTTTTATGTGATTGAATAATATAACATAGATGTCTCCAAAGTACCCAATCATCTGAGGCTATCCATTATGTTAATGAGAGAGCAATATGGCTTTGTCCCATTCCATGTCCCACAATATGTAATCCCAATCTTATCTCCAGTATTTCCAAAAGGGCTTATATCATCATCATCATGATTATATACTTTTAATTTATCATAAATATCTTCATAAATGATCCCTGTAATTAATATTTCTTTTCAGCATCACACTTTTTAGTATGACATAATCTCCTTCCCTTCTCTTGTTTTGACAGTTTACTCCAATGTACTTGTGTGCTGAAAAAGGTCCATATAGTAAAAGCTATGGTATCCCCAGTAGTTGTGTACAGATGTGAGAGTTGGACCATAAAGATGGCTGAATGCAAAAAAATTGATGCTTTTGAACTGTGGTGTTAGAGAAGATTCTTGAGAGTCCCTTGGACTGCAAGTAGATCAAACCAGTCCATCCTAAAGGAAATCAGTCCTGAATATTCATTGGAAGCATGAAGCTCTAATACTTTGCTGAAGCTCTAATACTTTGGTCACCTGATGCATAGAACTGACTCAGGTATGGAAAAGACCCTGATACTGGGAAAGATTGATGGTAAAAGGAGAAGGGGGCAACGGATGATGAGATGGTTAGATAGCATCACTGCCTCAATGGACATGAATTTGAGCAAACTCCAGGAGATAATGGAGAACACAGGAGCCTGGTATGCTGCAGTCCATGGGGTTTCAATGAGTCAGACATGACTAATAATTGAACACCAGCAACTTGTGCGTAGCAGAAATTTACAAAGGCTTACTAATGTTTTGAGGGAGGCAGAGGGTTATTACATAAGTCATAAGAAAGCAACTTCATATTTGACATAAGATGCCATTCTTCTTAGAATTGCTTTAGTTATTTCCTTATCAAGAGAGATTCTAATGTCAGTGCTCCTCTGATGACACCTTGCTGTGAGGATTCACCTCTTTCCATGAAATCAATTTTTCCTCTCCTTCTTCCCCAAGACTAAAAAATATCTTTCATGTGTCTAGTGAACACCTGAATACCACTGACTTTTTATTTCAGTGAAAGTGTTATTCTTAGCCGTCTCTGACTCTTTGCGACTCCATGAACTGTAGCCCATCAGGCTCCTCTATCCATGGAATTCTCCATGCACGAATACTGGAGTGGGTACCCATTCCCTTCTCCAGGAGATCTTCCCAACCAAGGGATCCAACTCAGGTCTTCCACATTGCAGGCAGATTCTTTACTGTCTGAGCCATTAGGGAATTCAGAGTATTATGCACTTATCTTTGTTTTTCTATTTTTAGACAGTGAGTAAGGGAAGATCTTCACCTTTTACATTCAAAGAGAGTTACTTAAATATTTTACTAGACTTTACTACACTAAAACGGTCTTGAATTATCTTTCTTCTTTAGATGGTATTTCTGTTTGCAAATAATTGTTTCCCTCCAGGTATTTCAGCTATTCAAGTGAAGAAGTAACATGAATGTTTGACCATTTTTTGGCTCTGAACTGTTTACCTTTGAGTAGAGTTTTTCAAAATAATTCTATTTGCAAACAAAGAGGCCAAATTTTGTATCCTGCCAATTTCATATGTTTAAGTCCTTACCTCCAGTACTTCATAATGTGACTGTATTTGAAGATAGGACATTTAAAGAGGTGATTAAGTTTTTGCATGGAGCTCATTAGTATGGGCCCAACTCCAATCTGACTAATGCCTTTAAAGAAGGAAATTTGGACGTGGAAAAATACCTGGAATATATGCACAGAGAGGACACATGAGGACACAGAGAGAAGGGGTTATCTGTAAGTTCAGGAGAAAGGCCTTGGGGGAACTTGAACCAGAAAACACCTTCATCTTGAATTTCCAACATCCATAAATGTAGGAAAATAAGTCTCTGTTGACTAAGCTACTCAGCCTATGGTATTTTGTTACAGCAACTCTAGAAAATTAATATTCACTCAGTCATGTTCGACTCTTTGCGACCCTAAGGACTCTACAGTCCATGGAATTCTCCTGGCTAGAATATTGGGGTGGGTAGCTGTTCCCTTCTCCAGGGGATCTTTTCAACCCAGGGATGGAACCCAGGTCTCCCACATTACAGGCGGATTCTTTACCAGCTGAGCCACAAGGGAAGCCCAATAAAATATATAAACACTATTTTTGAAACTTTGTCACAACAAGTAAAAAGCAATAATGATCCATTAAGAGTGAGATAGAGGAATTACTCTAAGTACCAAATTATATAAATGTTTCTTTCGAAAAGTTGAAGATAGTTTTCCAAATGACAATAATATAGGAAATAGATAAAATACTATCTAGATGATTATTTAAGTTTATATATTTTAAAGAAAGTAAGTACATGATGGCAAAGATAGAGGACAGTTTAAAAGAGACTAAAAATACTGTAAAAGACCTACACACATGAATCTAAGCTGGACTAGTGTAAGTTTATAGCACTATCCCTTAGCTACTTTGAATATTAAGTATGTGAACTTTTTGAAGTTACATTTTAAGCACTTAGTTTTTCTTCATGAATATGAAAAGCAAAAAGTTTAAATGTATTTACATATACTTGGCATTAAATGTTCAAATAAGTATTTTCTAATTTAATTAACAACAGAGACTATGTTTTCCACATAATGGAAAATGAAAATATATTTAATTCAGCATTGTAATTTCAACTGCACTCTGCTTAATAATCAATATTTACTTAGAAATCCAGAGAAATGGAATATTTCGAATATTTTCTCAGAGTGTTCTTTTGATTCTTCACCCTCTTTGGATAGCTAGAGCTCTTGAGAATAGACAGAATGAAGAAAAACTGATACAAGTGTTAAAAGCTTCTTATGTTATTTAACAACTTCACTTATATAAACTTTCTAAGTAATTAAGAATAATTATTAAAATTGAAAATCAATTAGATGACAACTGATAAAGAAAACCATTTTACTTAATATTAGCTCCTGGGGCTTCCCTTGTGGCTCAGCAGTAAAAAAATCTGTCTGCAATGCAGGAGTCACAGGAGGCCTAGGTTCAATCCCTAGATTGGGAAGATCTCCTGGAGGAGGGCTTGGCAACCCACTCCAATATTCTTGCTTGGAGAATCCCATAGACAGAGGAGCCTGGCAGGCTACAGTCCATAGGATTACAAAGAGTTGGATATGATTGAAGCAACTTAGCACACATGCATGTAGTCATAGGAAAAAATAAACTGATCCTGGTTCATTTTTTCAAATTTCAAAGTGATCTTTGAAAACAATCACATCTTTTTTTTCCTTTGACTGGATGTATGATTCAGTTGTAGAAGGCTTGAAATTCCTGACCAGGTCTTTTTTCGATGAGAGGATTGAAAAAATTTCACATCCACACACATTTATAAAGATTTAACAAAATGTAATTTTTGACTTTAAAATTTCAACTGGTATTAGCAGCTTTTAAGAAATTAAGAAATTTACATTGAGAGGTCTTCCACTGAAGCAATGATTTGTAAAAACTTAGAAACTGTCAAGGAGCGAGTGTGGGTTTCATATGAACTCTGAGAGATAGCTTGAGGAATCTTATTTTCTGTCTTTCTCTCAGATTCAAGCCACATAATTAGACAGTCACAGTCTTGAATAACACCTGTGATAGGATTTGTCCCCATGTTCTCAGGCAAATTCCTTATCTAGAATTTTCTTTCTCACAGATTCCAGTCAAATAGCAACATATTTTTAAGTCACCACAAGAAATTTCCAATCCTTAAAATCTGTGGTACAATCTACCCTGCTATTTCCGTGACTGTTAGTTTTCTCTTCTGATTCTCCTGTCTATCCATCTAACCAATATCCTGCTTCAGGCCTGGTTTAGGTATTGGCTTTGCTCAGGTGGGAGACCAGTAATCTAATCAACCTCTCAGATGACCACTTTTTCATTCTGTTTATATTCTCTGACTTCTAAATGATTACAGCTTTTGTAGTAGCTTTAAAGCGGAGAAGGCAATGGCACCCCACTCCAGTACTCTTGCCTGGAGAATCCCATGGATGGAGGAGCCTGGTGGGCTGCAGTCCATGGGGTCGCTAGGAGTCGGGCACGACTGAGCGACTTCACTTTCACTTTTCACTTTCATGCATTGGAGAAGGAAATGGCAACCCACTCCAATGTTCTTGCCTGGAGAATCCCAGGGACAGGGGAGCCTGGTGGGCTGCCTTCTATGGGGTCGCACAGGGTCGGACACGACTGAAGCGACTTAGCAGCAGCAGTAGCAGCAGTAGCTTTAAAGAATACTTTCTCTTTCAGTCAGCTTTATATATCTCTCTAAAAAGGAACTTGGAAGGTCAGAGAATACCAAAAGGGTATGACCAAATAAATGTCCTCTTTCCATTTTGAGGACAAGTTGGGAGATGAAGGTGTGTGTATGCTTACATTTATTCTTCAATTGAATTCCATAAGGTATATATTATTTCATTCAGAGTTATCATGAAAAATAAAAGGGGTCACAAAGAAGTGAAATAACTTGTTTAAACTTACAAAACCAGTGTTTTCAAAAGAAGATTCAAACCTGTAACTCTTTAATCCAAAATTCCATGCTTTTTCCATGCCACCATACTGTGTCTTGAACCAGTTATTTTTATCAACTTGACTGGCCAACCAACTTAAACGGCTGAATTTTACATTCCTATTCACATCTTTCCTATTCACGCCACTGCTGTGAATTCTTGAAAGTTTAATGAATGCGATCTGATAATTAGCATCTATTTTTTAAGTGGAATGGAAATGTTCATGGCCAGGTTTCTTAACCATGGTGGGGGGAAAGACCATTTTTATATGAAGTCATGGCCTGATGAGTAATCACAGTGCACCTGTCAACATTATGAAAACCCCCTTTTGAAGGCTGTGATTTTTTTCAAAAGACTGTCATAAAAAGAACCAGTCTTTTTAAACTTCATGTGGTGATGCCTCATCGTCATGACTCAGCAGGTATTTTTATGACTCCCTAGGCATAAGACAGTTTTGAAATGATTGCATATCTTAAAATTCAGTAATCTTCTAAAGAAATTATTTTAAATAGTTTTATTCATTATTAAATAGACGAGGTCAGATTTGACTTGAAATAAAATCATGCAGTAGATGATATGTGCCTTTGTTTTTGCCAATTTTATTGTAATTTTTTCCATGACCTTTCTTCAGTTATCCTATGTTTACATACCTTTCTGAGTGTCTCCTATAGTAAGAAAATTAGGGGTGGATTAATTTGTATTGAGATGTGGATAACTAGCAAAATGATATCACTAAAAATCTATTTTCTAAAACCTAACAATGAATTGTCTCATAAAAATGTTGGTCCTAAAGACTTTTATAACTGCTAGGATACCTTCCTGACTCACTCACCTCTGTCCTATGTAAATGATGATCTTTCCCATCTGCAGTACTGGAGATGTAGTAGAAAGCTTTGGGCTTTCCTTCTGGTTCAGCTGGTAAAGAATCTGCCTGCAACAAAGAAGATCTCGGTTCTATCCGTGGTTTGGGAAGATCCCCTGGAGAAGGGAAAGTCTACCCACTCCAGTATTCTGGCCTGGAGAATTCCATGGACTATATAGTCCACGGGGTCACAAAGAGTGGGACACGACTGCATGACTTTCACTCACTCAGAAAGCTTTACCTAATGACCCAGAGCCCTGTTTTGTTCACTCAGCCATCGCTACTTTAAAGCCTGGAAGCCAACATTTTCATATTTATCTTGGGTAAAAATAAACACCATTTTTTAAAAAAATGTATACTTTTATGTATTTATGGCTGTGTGGGGTCTTCATTGGTGAGAGAGGGCTTTCTCTAGTTGCAGAGAGTGGGGGATGCTCTTTATTGTGGGGCCTAGAGCACACAGATTTCAGTAGTTGTGGCACATGGGCTTAGTCTTCCTGGACCAGGGATCGAACCCATGTCCTCAGCATTGGCAGGCAGATTCTTATCCACTGTGCCACCTGGGAGGTCCCAAAATAAACACCATTCTTGTCCAAACTGAAATTATAATTTATTGTAGAGTTGCTGTTCATGAAGTTTTATAAAAATGGTGGCTGATGATTTTATATCTCTTCACAATGTGGGGTTATATAAATTGTTGAAGGACGCTAAGTTACTTTTATTGCCTTACTAAAATTTTCCTGGTTTATATTTCACATTTGTGTTTTATCACTGTTTATTTGCATGGTCACTTACAGAAAGCCATTGAAGGTCACAACTTTATTGTGAAGTGAGCTGGGGATATTGCTAATGATTAAAAATGTTTTTCAAGGGTTAGATTCTGTGTGCTGGAGGATGTTATATTAAAACTCACATCTTAAAAGAAAACTATCTGATATCCAACTCAGTTCAGTTCAGTTCAGTTCAGTCGCTCAGTCGTGTCCGATTCTTTGCGATCCCATGAATCGCAGCACGCCAGGCCTTCCTGTCCATCACCAACTCCCGGAGTTCACCCAAACTCATGTGCATCCAGTTGGTGATGCCATCCAGCCATCTCATCCTCTGTCGTCCCCTTCTCCTCCTGCCCCCAATCAGAGTCTTTTCCAATGAGTCAGCTCTTCGCATGAGGTGGCCAAAGTATTGGAGTTTCAGCCTCAGCATCAGTCCTTCCAATGAACACCCAGGACTGATCTCCTTTAGGATGGACTGGTTGGATCTCCTTGCAGTGCAAGGGACTCGAAACAGTCTTCTCCAGCACCCCAGTTCAAAAGCATCAATTCTTTAGCGCGCAGCTTTCTTCACAGTCCAACTCTCACATCTGCACATGACTACTGGAAAAACCATAGCCTTGACTAGACAGACCTTTGTTGGCAAAGTAATATCTCTGCTTTTTAATATGCTATCTAAGGGCATGGGAATTTCTCTTCCGGTTATACTTGTCTCAGGCCAATAGTGAAGGTGGCTTTCTATAGTACCCCTGTAATCTTTTCTTTGATTCTCATCATGGAAAGAACTCCATTTCTTCCCTCTTCCAACATTTTGCCCTATGTTCTAAGGTCCTCAGCACATTAAGATAACTTCTCAAATTCTCAACTATTTACTCATCTGCCATATTCTCTCCCATAGCTTTAAACATAATGTATTCTTTAATCATAAAATTAATAAGTGTAGATTTTATGTTATTTATTGAAAAATAATATTCAATTATTTGCAAGTACCATAATTTATTTTAAAAATTTATATGAAGTTTTAAAATTTTTTTCAAAATAATAAAACTTGAGGGAGAAAATCTTTGTCCATAAATTTTGAGCATGCATATTAATAATTATTTAAGCTAATTTGCTATGAATGAAATTAATGACTAAAAGATATTCTATTTTTAAAGGCTCTGTGTATTTTATATATATATATATTGCTTTCCAGAAAGGTTATTAAAATTAGCACTCCTGTTCCAATAATGTATGTCTTTTTCAGCACATCATATATTTAAAAAATTTGTTCCAATTTGATTGGTAAAAGCATTATTAATTTGCATTGCTTTAGTTATTATAGAAGTTGAACTTTGTTTCAAGTAGTTATTGTCTTATTGGTTACATTTTAATATTTAAATGTGTTTTCTTTAGTTTTATATTTGAAATTTATGTTTTTGCAGAAACTTTTAATTGAATAATACAAAGAACTTTTTTGAGAGTAAAATTCCAAGGAACTATGATAGTGATGGGGCATATTATCTGGGAATCAAAAAGCAGGAAAAGGAAGAGAAACAATACTTAAATAATCATGCAAGTTAATGAATGCAGTCTTTACCAATGCTCTGCAGGATTGATATAGAATGCTAAGATAATATTTTGCAAAGGGACTTCATCTAGCCTAGTGTCAATGAGTGAAAGAACTTTGAACTGAAAGCCACCCACCATGTGTAGAAATTAATTAGGTAAGAGGGAAGGACGTTATATATATCCCAGAAATTACCAGGACTTTTCCTTCATGGTTTATTTAAATTTAAGGACATTTAGGAATAAGCTTAGTCCATGTAAGTTTTTTTAAATTTTAAAATAATAGTTTTAAATTAAATTATCCAGGTGTAAGATGAAGGAAAAACTGAAGTAATATCTTCTGAGTCTCTCAACTTTATGAGATATGGGCTTTATCCACTTCTATTTATTGCTGCACCCTCATATCTAGGACAATGTCTGGCAAAAAAGTACTCAAGAAGTATTTATTGACTGAATTAATTTAAATATCTAAGAAAAACACTGAGTTTTCTGTTACCACTTCTCCACTAATCATTATGTGCTCCATAAACATATACAAAAAATGCACACTTATGTTTTTGAGCTCCTTGATGTAATTATCTTCCAAAGAGGTAGTATTTTGACTCTCCTACAAAATGTGTGAAAGCTTTGAAAGGAGGTGGACCCTGACAATATATTCTCTTGTTCATGATGATTTGATTCAATGTGCAAATGATGTGGTTAATCATACCCAAATAATTCCAAAAACCTGCCTTCCCTCTAATTTTCATATTGTCCTTTAAAGAGTGCACAGTAAAAGACTGATTGGTATACTTGTACTACTTTATATATTCAAATTTTTACTAGGTGATTATACTGGCTGCTACTAGGATTTTTAAATAGAAAATGTGCTCTGTTTCAAATATTTTTGACAAGATTAGAACCATAATATCTTACTAAACATAAAAAAAAATCACATCTATAACCAATTAATACTATGGACCATGTATTTCTCATAACTCTAAATCTTTGTTTTGTCTAAGTTCATCTCTCCCTGAATTCTTGAATACCACTGCATATTTAATTATCCTATTTACTTACTTTCTTATTTCTGAATAGTCATTCAATGATATGCTTTAACCATGCAAGTGAAAATTGAGAATGTTTTCAATTCAGTTATACAAGATGGAAAAAAAATCTCTTAGTCATTCATAGTTATAGAAGGAAATGACAGTAGTTGAATATAAATAAATAGAAACGTTGGAAATGGTAATTACAAATTTGTTTACAATTGATTTTAAAACAAAGATAATTCATTCTGATAAGGCTTCTCTTTTCTGGTTACTAAAATTTCCAAGAGAGATATGTTAAAATATTAGCATATATATTTATAGTAATACATATTTATATGTATGAATACATCATTTATTATTAATAATTGGCTTATTATTGTTATATGGATTGATAAACAGGCATTGAGGCTATACGTTTCTACAAATTCAATGTCAGTGTTATGAAGTCATTAATATTTAAATGTAATTAATAATTCTAAAATATTTATAAAATAAAAGTGATTAGTGTTAGTTATTTAGTATAAGTCCACTCAGATGTGTCTGATTCTTTGCAACTCCATGGGCTGTAGCCCACCAGGCTCCTCTGTCCATGAGATTCTTCAAGCAAGAATACTGGAGTGGGTAGCTGTTCCCTTCTCTAGGGGATCTTTTCAACCCAGGGATTGAACCTAGGTCTCCTGCATTATAGGCGGGTTCTTTACCATCTGAACCACCAGGGAAGTCCAGAAATGGTTATATAATACTTAACAATTGCTATGGATGCTGTGGTAAACTGACTAGATGTCTCCTTCTGAACTGAGGCACTCAGACCTGGGCTCCTGATAGATTTGACTGTTAATGTGTCTGGGCTGAAACTCTTGTTTGGAATTGCCCTCAGCCAGATCATGTCCCCTCCACAGGGGGCAGCCATTACCAAGGACTAGTAGATGCTGGCTGTAGACCCTCAGCCCCCTTGGTTCAAGTTGCAACACCATGAAACAGCCTTCTCATTTTAGTGTTCCCTATGGGATCAAGTGAAGCCTCTGCTGTGGCTGTTAAAGTTCAGTTCCTCCTTTTAGCCAGTCCCTCAAAGTGTTGATTTCCAAGGGTGCTCCCCAAATTTCTGTCCTGTATGTAAATTTTTGTCTTAGAATATCTTCTAGGAGATCCGATCTTAGACAGCTGGTGCCGGGGGTGGTCTAAGGAATCTGATTCTAAAATGGATTTTGAAGTTGGGCCACTAGCCAGCTGCTGACTTTGGGAACCCTATCACTAGTGGCAAGTGGAAAAGTGATACCTCTGGCATGCTATCAAGGTGCCATAACAACATGCACTGGGATGGGCTAACAGAGGAAGGGAATGCAGCTGTTGGCACAATATCTCAGGATTTTGAGAATTCAGAATATCTAGTATTTATAAGGACAGGGAAATCAAATGGCTGTTGCCAAGTACCATTTATGCAGTAGAAAAAACCATGAAAATCTGAGGCAAAGTGTGAATGTGGAAGGACTTCCTCAGCAGCATCTAAAGTAACTGTGATTTCTCACAGCTTAAAGACAAAGGGCTCAAAATCATGCATAGGACTTACTTCTATGAGTAGCCCATCTGCAGAGAATGTTGACTGTCCAGCTCTGACAAGTTTACTGTATTGAGGCCAAGTCCCTGATTGGCAAGTGCACAGCTTAAGAGGAAGTTCCTTCTTAAAATATGTGCTTTAGCTCCTTACTGACCTTATTCTAGACTTGACCTTGACTGAAGAAGGAGAATCCAGCTGGCTAGTGCTGTGCTTCTGGGTGGTGGCACAATGAATCCAGTTTTGAAAGTGCTGAAAACAGTGCAAAATACATCCAACTGCTGTTACAGTTGGATATTGCTACTGTCAGAGTGGAGAATCATTGCTTGAATAATATACTCCCCCCACCACACACAAAAGAAGCAGACAGGAAATCTATAATAGCGAATAGGAAGAGCAAGTCAGTTCATCTTTTTCCAGCCTTGCAGACTCTCTTTAGTGACACATATTGGTAAATCAGAAAGGTAGTTTGCCGAGTCCCAGAACCAACATATTGCAATATAAAGTTGAATCTACAGTGGAATATAGAAGGGTGAACCTTAAAGACAATCACTTAGTAATCACTTTGGTAGATTGAAGGAAATAAAGCTTAATTATAGTGGGTAAGAGAGAGGATTGGAATGGAAGACATTGAGGCAGTGAGTACACAAAAATCTTCAAATTTCTATAAAGTGATGTATAAAAATGGGCCATTAGCTAAAAGGGAATGAGAAATTTAAATATATATATGTATGTATATATATCTTAAATGTACGAAGCTGTATTTTGAAATAGAAATGCTTATCTGTTGATCCAAATGATTGAATAAGAGAAAAGGAAATCCCACAGTGAGAAAAAAGAGAAAATTACTGATGTTTTTGAGTTGGCGAAATGGGGCAGTGGAGGGTTTGGCCTTGGATATGGGCAAAGAAAGTTTGTACATATTAGTAATGATGGCAGAGCTCATTCCAACTCATGAACTTGATTTTACAGATGTGGTAGAAGGAACTTGTGTATGTTCTCACTGCTTTTCTCAGTGAAGTAGAAAGCAAGGCTACCCAGCTAAGCTATGCCCAGACCCAAGAAATTGTGATATAATAAATGTTTTAAGCCCCTAAGATTGGAGTGATGTATTTATTATGCAGCAGTCGAAAACAAACACACTAAATATCAGCATATTTATCTAATATCAGACTTTCCTCATTACTATTTGCATTGAGTAGTAACTGCTCACAACTTCAAAGCAACTGTATCATAAACTCTGCCCAATCCAATCATTACTTTCCAAGAATTGCTTAAAAACATTTAGTTTAGATCCTAAATCTGCATAAATAACTTCCCCTGATCCCCCTTCTCTTATGCAATAGATTTTATAAAATAAGTTTTTCTTGAGCACTAGAGTTTCTGGTGGTCCTTTGGAGAGTTAACATTAACTCACCTCTAATATTTTGAATAATGTCACATAGCAAAATAATTAGATGATCAGATAAAAGAAAGAAAAGGAGTTTAAATGTATATTAAATTAATAAATATGGATATACATAAAGTGAATTAAACATATGTTCTGCTGTTTTTTTCTATACATTTTTAGAATGTTTCAAGCTCTGACTCATTGTAGGTAGATGATAAAGAGTTACAGTCTGGGAATATGTTTTAAGTAACCCATAGGGCTAATTTATTGAATAAGGATTCATTTTCCATAGGCATCAAAATAGAAAATGTTCCAAGCTGCCTGAATGTTCCCAATTGGTTTTTAGGGCAAAATGGAATTCCCACTTGTCTCAAGAACAGAACTCAATGTCTCAATGTACAGAAATAAATTATTTCCTTTGTGTGGCTTTCCAAGGATGCAAACTGGAATAAGAAAAACAGTCAAATAAGTTTTTAAAAATCTGAATGTAAGTTGTTGTAGTTGTTATTTCTTGAATTCTTTCAGAGCAAAATTGAAAGCATTAGTTTTAAAGTTTAAATGTACAACCAGTGAAAATGTTGTATTGTACATTTTAAAACAATCCAGCATTATACCAGTATAATCTGATCCAAATAAGTAGATGTGGCTCAAGATAAGCCCAAATTATTGTTCAATCACTAAGTCTGTGTCCAACTCTGTGATCCCACGGACTATAAGCCCAAAGTATTGTACTTTACTAGAAGGAAATGGCAACCCACTCCAGTGTTCTTGCCTGGAGAATCCCAGGGA
>NW_024070204.1:42395018-42429903 GCF_014754425.2 Oryx dammah | reverse complement strand
GGAAATGGCAACCCACTCCAGTGTTCTTGCCTGGAGAATCCCAGGGACGAGGGAACCTGGTGGCTGCCGTCTATGGGGTCGCACAGAGTCGGACACGACTGAAGCGACTTAGCAACAGCAGCAGCAGTACCCAGTAGATAATTGGCTTCTATTTACAAATAGATACTTCAGAGTTTATTTCTATTTCCTGTCTAATAAACAGCAGACAGTTTTTTACTAATACAGATTTAGAGGATATACTTCTATGTTAAATAAATACACCAGTGTGTCATTTTTCACATTACACAATTAGTATTTCCTGATTGCCTACTTTGTGGGTAGGCCTATATTAAGCACAGTGGTAGAGATTAGGGGTCAACAAACTATGGCCTGTGGGCAAGGGAAACTCATTACTTGTTTTTCTATAGTCCTTTTGCTAAGACTGCTTTAACATTTTAAAATGATTGGATAATAATAACAAAACTAGGACAGTTATTGATACCTGAAAATTATGAAATTCAAAGTTAAGTGGTCACAAATAAACTTACTGGGATCACATCGATTTTTATTTGTTTCTATAGTGTCTATGGCTGACTTCATGTTACAATGACAGAACTGTATAACTGGAATATAGAACTTACATTGTGCTCTGCTCATCACTGTGCACGTCACTACAAAGCTTTTGAGCCACAGTTATAACTCAAGGATGTTTCAAGTGTCATGTGTATTAGCTCAATACTTTGTTTCATGTGTCTACTTATGTATGGATGGATTACCAGTGAAAATCCAGTATGTCAAAACAAGAAAAGAAGATGTAAGGGCCCTTTGAATGTTGTCCTTTTGAGGCAGAGTGGAGTGGGGATAATTTTGTTAGTAAATTACATGGCAAAGCATTGTGTTATTTAAGCAATGACACTGTAACCGGGTTTAAAGAACATAAGCGCCAAAGAATTGATGTTTTTGAACTGTGGTGTTGGAGAAGACTCTTGAGAGTCCCTTGGACTGCAACGAGATCCAACCAGTCCATTCTGAAGGAGATCAGCCCTGGGATTTCTTTGGACGGAATGATGCTGAAGCTGAAACTCCAGTACTTTGGCCCCCTCATGCGAAGAGTTGACTCATTGGAAAAGACTCTGATGCTGGGAGGGATTGGGGGCAGGAGGAGAAGGGGACAACAGAGGATGAGATGGCTGGATAGTATCACGGACTCGATGGTCATGAGTCTGAGTGAACTCCAGGAGTTGGTGATGGACAGGGAGTCCTGGAGTGCTGCGATTCATGGGGTCGCAAAGAGTCAGACACGACTGAGTGACTGAACTGAACTGAACTGAACTGAACCAGGCTAAATACCTATGATAATATCTCTAATATGGGAAGGCAATGGTCTAAAAAGATTAGAAAATTTAAGGTTACCTTATCAGGACAGAATTTTCTTCCAAGAAAAAAAAAAAAGAGAAATGAAAATGATGCTACAACCAAAGTTTCCACGCATCTCCTTTGTTAATCAAGCAGGGAAGGAAATTTACCAATAGTGAGTTAATTAAATCATGCTTGATTGCAGGAGATGAAAGTTGCTAAAAGGAAAATACTTGTTTAAGTCTATTAGCCCTTAGGCAAGAATAGTTGTATGAATTGTTGAGAACATTGAGAACATTAAAAGGAAAACAGGCAGATTGTTTTGATTAATTGTACTTGATTCATGATGAGTTCCTCAATGTTAACAACACTGTCACTTTTTTTTTTCAAGATTGCAGTGATGAGATTGATGTGACTAAAGGATTAGCTTCTATGAACAGTCTGTGAGAATATTTTCAAAGTTTCAGTTCAGTTCAGTCACTCAGTCATGTCTGACTCTTTTAGAAAACTTTAATTCAGTACATATTTAAGTGGAACCCTCTAAGGATTTTAACACGTAGGGTGTTAAAAATATGTGTGAAGCAGAAAAGGACATAGTTGAACAAGTTAATAAAGCTTGTGAAAAGTATAAGGAGTGTAAAACCTATGATTTATCCATTGTATTATTAACTTATTAACTTTGTGGAAAATATTTGAATGTATCATGTGTTATTGAACCAATAGTGCCAGTAATGAACTTCATTTGTTCTTGTGGACTTGAATATCCAAACTTGACTTACCAAAGAGGGGTCTGAAGGCTTAGCAGTGTTCTTTTGGTTGTTGTTTTATTTTCTGGTGTGTGTGTGTGTGTGAGTGTGTGTGTGTGTGTGTGTGTGTGAGTGTGTGTGGTGCTCAAGAATGAGGTGAAATTGTCCTGAGGGAGAAGAACCACCCTCAGATACTATTATCAAATACTGAATAACTTTGGAAATTAGTTTTTGCTTCAGACTTGATAATATTTCTTAATGAATTTAACCACAATTGTAAGACAAAATAGTGTTTATATGTGGAATTTGCACAACAGTAAAGTCATTTTGACAACTAACATTCTTGAATCACAAGTAATGTCATGCTGCTTTATATACTTCCTGCAGTGTCAAAAGTTAAAATGAGAAGCAAGACCTCCACTCCCACATAAATTGTAGTGAGTGCATTTCCTCCAAGCACAATTACATTCAGTTCAGTTCAGTTCAGTTCAGTCGCTCAGTCGTGTCCGGCTCTTTGCGACCCCATGAATCGCAGCACGCCAGGCCTCCCTGTCCATCACCAACTCCCGGAGTTCACTCACACTCACCTCCATCGAGTCGGTGATGCCATCCAGCCATCTCATCCTCTGTCATCCCCTTCTCCTCCTGCCCCCAATCCCTCCCAGCATCAGAGTCTTTTCCAATGAGTCAACTCTTCGCATGAGGTGGCCAAATTACTGGAATTTCAGCTTCAGCATCATTCTGTCCAAAGAAATCCCAGGGCTGATCTCCTTCAGAATGGACTGGTTGGATCTCGTTGCAGTCCAAGGGACTCTCAAGAGTCTTCTCCAACACCACATATCAAAAGCTTCAATTCTTCGGCACTCAGCTTTCTTCACAGTCCAACTCTCATATCCATACAATTACATTAACATTTTTCAAACCACAAGACAAGTGCAAAAGAAATTTGCATATATTTAACTTTGCAATTGAGGAGTATCCACCTAAACTTCAATTGGAGGGATTAATTTACAAAGCAATGGCATACTTAAAGGTAAATATCAAGAGAAGAGCATAACAGAATTATATAAATGCCTTCCAAGTGATGAATATATTTAATTAAAATCTTGTGGATTGATATCAGCATCATCAATATTTGACAAAATCTGTTTACAGAAAAAGACATTTTTAAAGATGAAATATAAAAAATCTTATTATAGATCAGCAATAATAGATATACATTTGTAATTAAGTTTGATTATAGAAAGCGTTAACTTTGAACTCTAAATAAGGAAAATCTTATCTTCCCCCACAAATAATTGCAATGTATTTTTCTCATTAATAAATCTGTGTTGCATGCATTTGTACTCAATTATTATTAACATGTATAAATTTCATCAGACATTTTGGAAAATTTTTCTCTGCTTTATGAATACTTATACAATATCCTAGATTATGACCCTTGGTACTCAAATATTTACTATTTGGCTCTTTACAGAAGAACTCTTCTGACCTCTGATAGCTGAAAGACCACAGAACTTAAACATAAAAAGATAAGTGAAAATATAAGTTAAGATTTTTAATGTGTCAAATGAGAGACATTGACTGTAAAGAAATATGTTGGGGCAAATGGAGGAAGATGTCTCAAGGGAAGTAGGATTCAAGCTGTGCCTTGAGGTTGGCTAGGAAGGAGACAGAAGCAGGGGATATGACACCAAAGACAAAAAGAGACATGTAAAAGTTATATTTAAGAAACAGTGAGTTGTGACTAGATAAGAAACTTCACTTAGAAGGGTATTAAAATGGAGGGTGAATGGGCAAGATTGTCAAGACTCCTGAGTGCTAAGTGTTAGGGATTGAATGTTTGTCCATTCCATCTCCCCATCCAAATTAACACTCCGCCCTCCCAAGGTGACTGTATTAGGAGGTGGGTTTTTTGAGATACAATTAGGATTAGAAGAGATTACGGGAGTGCATCTGGCATGAGTGGGAGGAGTGCCCTGAGAATAGTCATCAGAGAGTTGATTGCTTCTCTCCATTCTCTGCCGTGTCAGGATACAAGGAAAGGTTGGCAGTCTGCAACCCACAAGAGGGCCCTTACAGGAACCTAACCAGGCTGCACTCTGAACTTGGACTTCCAGCCTCCAGACTGTGAGAAATACATTTCTGTTGTTTACAAACCACCTAGTCTATGATATCTTTATTATCACACTCCAAGCTGACTAAGACACTAGGTTAAAGAGCAGACTTATTTTGTGGCACTTTGGAGATTTGCAGTATTGAAGAAATTACTCTTATATGCTTGAAGAGGAAATAGCAACCCATTCCAGTATTCTTGCCTGGAAAATTCCATGGACAGAGAGCCTGGTGGGCTGTACAGTCCATCGGATTGCAAAAAGTTAAACATGACTGAGTGATTGAGCCCTCAATCTTACATGCAGTTTTCTGTTTATCCTTCATAAATTTAAATATCACTTACTCCTTGGTGTTTTCCTCAACTCTTTCATACAGAATAGTGAGTAGGAAAAAGATTCAATAACAACAAGAACAAAAAAGAGTAGGTTTGCAAGCATGACAGAAAGAACACAGTTAAGGAATATTTAACAGTAATTTATTCCAGTGTTATATGGTTCAAGGCAGCTGTAAATTTGTGGACTCTAAAATATCTTAAGTCAAGAAAATGATACACTCTATGGTTTCAGAGAAAGAAGTAAAACATTTAATATTTCTTAATTTGAATTTAATTGATTTACAATGTTAGGCTAGTCTCTGCTGTACTGCAAAGTGATTCAGTTATATACACACACACACACACACACACACGTATATATTCTCTTTCAGGATCTTTTCCATTATAATTAATTAAAAAATATTAAATGCAGCTCTCTGTGCTATACAGTAGGAACTTGTTATTTACATATTTTATATATGGTAGCTTTTAAATTTAGTTTGGTAGCAGATAGATGTTATATATACAAGAAGGCAAATTGGTTGTCTGAGGAAGCTTTATGAATAGCTGAGGAAAGAAGAGAAGCAAAAAGCAAGAGAGAAAGGGAAAGATATAGCCAACTGAATGCAGAGTTCCAGGGACTAGCAAGGAGATAAAAGAAAGTCTTCTTAGATGAGCAGTACAAAGAAATAGAGGGAAACAATAGAATGGGAAAGACTGGACATCTCTTCAACAGAATTGGAGATATCAGAGGAATATTTCATGCAAAGATGGGCATGATAAAGGACAGAAATGGTATGGACCTAACAGAAGCAGAAAAGATTAAGAAGAGGTGATAAGAATACACAGAAGAACCATACAAAAAAGGTTTAAATGACCCGGATAACCACAATGGTGTGATCACTCACCTAGAGCCAGACATCCTGGAGTGTGAAGTCAAGGGCCCATAGGAAGCATTACTGCAAACAAAGCTAGTGGAGGTGATGGAGTTCCAGCTGAACTATTTCAAATCCTGTGAAAGTGCTATACTCAATATGCCAGCAAATATGGAAAACTCAGCAGTGGCCACAGGACTGGAAAAGGTCAGTTTTCATTCCAATCCTAAAGAAGAGAAGTGCTAAAAAATGTTCAAACTACAAGACAGTTGCACTCATTTAACATGCTAGTAAGGTTATACTCAAAATCCTTCAAGCTAGGCTTCAATGATAAGTGAACTGAGAACTTCCAGATGTAGAGCTAGGTTTAGAAAAGGCAGAGTTTAGAGACTGAACAGCAGCAACAAGAAATGCCATACATGCCACACCAGTGATGTCATTGACCAATATATCCATTTTTTAAAACCTGGTCACTTTTATTGATTCCTAAATACAATTAAGGCTTAATCCAAATCCAAGCTTTTGTTTTCAGACTGTGCTAGAAAAAAAAATTGAAAAAGAAAGAAGAGGTGTGAAAGGAGAAGGACTGTTGTTATTGTTCTCTTCTGTCTGACTCTGCAACCCCATGGACTGCAATACACCAGGCTTCCCTGTCCATCACCAACTCTGGGAGCTTAGTCAAACTCCTGTCCATTGAGTTGGTGATGCCATCCAACTATCTCATCCTCTATCATCCCCTTCTCCTCCTGCCTTCAATCATTCCCAGCATCAGGGTCTTTTCAAATGAGTCAGTTCTTCACAACAGGTGGCCACAGTATTGGAGCTTCAGCTTCAGCACCAGTCCTTCAAATGAATATTCAAGATTGATTTCTTTAGGATTGACTGGTTGGATCTCCTTGCAGTCCAAGGGAGTCCCAAGAGTCTTCTCCAGCACCACAATTCAAAAGCATCAGTTCTTCAATGCTTAACCTTCTTTATGATCTAACTCTCCCGTCCATACATGACTATTGGAAAAACCATAGCATTGACTGTATGGACATTTGTCAGGGAGAGAATGTGTATGTTTAAATAAACGTTGATGTAAGAGATAGATGAAGTAAATAAAAATGACATAGATTATTTTGTGAAAAGAAAATTGAATAGAAACAGTCTATAATGTATGAGTTAAGCTGCCTAAGTGTTAGTTGTTCATTCATGTCCGGATCTTTGCAACTCCATGGTCTATAGCCCACCAGGCTCCTCTGTTCATGGAGTTTCCCAGGTAAGAATACTGGAGTGGGTTGCCATATCCTTCTCCAGGGGAATCTTCCTGACCCAGGCATCGAAGCCAGATCTCCCACATTGCAGGCAAATTTTTTAGCATCTGAGCCACCAGGAAAGCCCATAATGTATGAGCTAGGGAAGCTTTATTTCTGACATGAAGAGTTCTCTCAGAGCATTACTTGGGTATATTCATAAGTATTTACACGTAAGCACACTATACATACATACACACACAAACTTACTGTGATCAAGCAGTCAGTCAGTTCAGTCACTCAGGGTCTGATGCTACCACCCCACAGACTGCAGCACGCCAGGCTTCTCTGTCCATTACCCTCTCCTGGAGCTTGCTCCTGTCCATTGAGTCACTGATGCCACTGAACCATCTCATCCTCAAACAGTACTTTACAGTACTATTCAAACAGTACTGTTCAAACAGATCAAAGAGTACTTTCTAAATTTATTTGGCCATATAAACTTATTTTTTCCAATGGAATATTTTGTGTGTGGCCAATCTTTTATGAAACAAAACTTGAAATTTAGACACCAGATTTAATTCTATGATGACAATAAAATCCTTGAGATAGCAATTCAGTCTTTTGTATCACTGTATTCCCAATGCCTGGCATGTGACGAATGGTCATGAAAATTTGTTGACCCTCCTTGTTTGACCCAATAAACTTAGCTAAATCTGTATTAATTTACCTTTATAAGTGAAAAAGCTGAAGGAGAAAAATGTTGCAAGTTATGTGCCTGAGAATTAAGGGGATTGAATGCAAATTTGTTTGTTTACAACTGGGAAGACACAATCTGTGTCGATTTTAAGGTGCCTGGCACACTCAGGCACAGGTCTAAGAGCCACTGTGTCACTGACAAGTCCCCTGAACTGTATCATGTGTATCCTTGCAAAAGCTGTGCACTTTCTATTCTTTGTTGGACAAGAGTGCCCTCACCTCTGTGTCCTCTAACAGCCACTCATTTCTAGCAGATGTAGATGGCTTTAAAAGAATTTATGTGGATATTGAGCAACTCTCAAGGCTTCATCCTGGATGGGTTAGGAAGATCCCATGGAGGAGGGCACAGCAACCCACTCCAGTATTCTTGCCTGGAGAATTCCATGGACAGAAGAGCCTGGCAGACTACAGTTCATAGGGTCACAAAGAATCAGACACAAATGAAGCAACTTAGCACACACACACACTCACAATGGGAAATTTACAAAGTACAGCCATTTCTTGGGAACCCTCAGTTCTAGGATTTCTTTTAATTTCCATCATCTCTAAGGAGCACAGGAATATGGCTTAACAGTTATATTGTAATCTCTTCCAGAGCAGTACTTCTCAAAACTTTATATGCATACTAATTACTTAAGGATCTTTAAAAAATGCAGATTCTTATTTTGTAGGTCTGGAAGGAGGCTGAAATTCTGTATTTTTAATTAACAACAAGATGATGATAATAATGCTGATCTGTACACCACCCTTGGTGTACTAGAGCGTGTTGAAAATCAGAGGCAGACCCTTCCCCCACTTGAAATTTAGAATCTTTTTGATACTCTTACCAGGATGAGACTAGTTTTTTCTTTTCTAATTGGAGAGTCCTGTAGTGGAGAATATTTGTTTTCCTGAGTTGTCACAAAACTCAGTTGTCCTAAAGTTGTAAGATGGTAGAGGCTTTTTATAGAGTTTCTACCTGGTTGTCATCGTGACTTTGTAGCCTGGTTTTTAAATAATACAGAACAGTTTGGCAGAAAATTAGAGGGGTCTTTGATATGAATAAAGTATTTGAGAATGTATAAGGTCAGCCATAATTCAAACTAGAAGGAAAAGGAATTATTCAGATCAGTGACATTCAGTCACCTATTATTTTAGATCAAGAATTCAAAGATTACCAAGATAGCCCTGTCCTTCTGGAGGCAGCTGTCTGAGAGAAGTAAAAAAAATAAACATATAAAAATAAGGCAGTTCAGTAACTATGAATAAATTTTGCTATGTACAAAATACTGTGAGTGCAGAAAAATACTGTGTATCTAATTCTATGTAGGGCATTTGAAAGGGTTGCAAAGGAATAAAATGAAGGAAAAAGTGGTGGAGGCTTTTCCAGGTAACCTGAAGAGGGCAGTCAATAATACAAGGAGGGGAGTTGCAAGTGTGTTTAGAGTATCACAGCTCCTGATATGTACACAAAGTTCTAGCTTGGAATTGTGGTAATGTGAAGATGGGTAAAGGTGAGTTTGAGGGAGACTATCAGACTCCCTTACCTGCCTCCTGAGAAATCTGTATGCAGGTCAAGAAGCAACGTTGGAACTGGACGTGGAACAACAGCCTGGTTCCAACTTGGGAATGGAGTATGTCAAGGCTGTCTATTGCCATCCTGTTTACTTAACGGATATTCAGAGTACATCATGCGAAATGCCAGGCTGGATGAAGCATGAGTTGGAATCAAGATTGCCGAGAGAAATGTCAATAACCTCAGATAGGCAGATGATACCACCGTTATGGCAGAAAGCAAAGAGGAACTAAAGAGCCTCTTGATGAAGGTGAAAGAGGAGAGTGAAAAAGCTGGCTTAAAACTCAACATTTGAACAACTAAGATCATGGCATCTGGTCCCATCACTTCATGGCAGATAGATGGGGAAACAATGGAAACAGAGAGAGACTTTATTTTGGAGGGAGGGTCCAAAAACAGTGCAGATGGTGATTGTAGCCATGAAATTAAAAGACACTGGCTCATTGGAAGAAAAGCTATGCCCAACCTAGACAGCATATTAAAAAGCAGACACATTACTTTGCCAACAAAGGTCCATCTAGTTAACGCTATTATTTTTCCAGCAGTCATGTATGGATGTGAATGATAGTCACTTGGTCGTGTCCGACTCTTCACAACCCCATGGACTACACAGTCCATAGAATTCTCCAGGCCAGAATACTGGAGTAGGTAGCCTTTGCCTTCTCCAGGGGATCTTCACAACCCAGGAGTTGAACTCAGGTCTCCTGCATTACAGGTGGATTCTTTACCAGCTGAGCCACAAGGGAAGCTACAAGGAATGGATGTGAGAGTTGGACCATAAAAAAAGCTGAGCCCCAAAGATTTGATGCTTTTGTATTGTGGAGTTGAAGAAGACTCTTGAGAGTCCCTTGGACTACAAGAGATCCAACCAGTCAATCTTGAAGAAAATCAGTCCTGAATATTCATTGGAAGCTTCATGCTGAAGGTGAATCTCCCATACTTTGGCCACCTGATGTGAAGAACTGACTCATTGGAAAAGCCCCTGATGCTGGGAAAGATTGCAAGCGGGAGGAGAAGGGGACAACAGAGGATGAGATAGTTGGATGGCATCACCGACTCAGTGGACATGAGTTTGAGCAAGCTCCAGAAGTTGGTGATGGACAAGGAAGCCTGGCGTGCTGCAGTCCATGGGGTCACAAAAAGTTGGACACAACTGAGTGACTGAACTGAACTGATAGGGTCATATATGAAAGGGCTTTGTATATTATGCTAAGGAAGATTAACCTTTTCTAGTTGGTAAGATAGAGTTATTAGTAGTTATTAAGTATGAAAGGACACATCAAATATTTGTAATAGAAATTCACCCTGGTAGAAGATACAGCAGAGAGACAAGTAACTGGTATACAGGACTGTGGAGGGAATGGACTCAGAGAAACTCATGAAAAAAGGAAAAAAATATTATAATAAAGATGATGGGGCCTGATCTAAGGCAAATAACATCTGTAAGCTGAAGAAAGAAAAGCAGATTCCAATTCAGATAATGAGAAAGAGAGCAGTGCTGAGGATCAGGTAACAACGGGAGAAATTTTAGCTGTTAGTAGAAGTGACATTATTCTATTTAGAGTTCCAAAGAGCATTTGGTTATCATGATAGGTTTCTCAGTGTTACAGCCTATTTTTAAAACATGCACTTCCTTTTAAAATTTAGGTTGCATTTTTGTGTGTGACCAAGAGCACAAATTCAGATCCACTTGTCCTTTCAGCCCTTCCCCGCATAGACACTGGCTGTATCCAGGGAAACTGGTTGGGTCATAGTGACATAAAGATGAACTGTCCAAGACATAGGAGAAAAATGCACTCCATCTCAGGAACTTGCTTGGGTCACTTTGCCCTCTAATCAGCCTACATGAATTTCTGACAATCATTTTTCTCTGCTTGTGGTATTTCTTGACCATTTTAGAGGCAGACCTCTTTTTCACACAGATCCTCTGGCCATGCATTCTACTGTTTCCTCTGCCTGTTTCTCACCCTGTGAAGTCATCCATAGTGATCAATACAGAGGAAATTTCTCTTTGTGTTTTTTCCAAGAGAAAGAAGGCAAACAAAGATGGACTCACAGATTGAGGTTTCTGTAAACTAAACTTTATGATATCTCCACTAGAAATGCCAGATTATGTGTTATCCATTTGTTAGAGAGAGCCTTGAAACTAGAAGATGGATCCTTGTTCAATTATATTATTTGTTTGATTTAATAAATACTTCCTTTTCATTGGAAAATCATTTTTGAAAACCCAAAGGTAAAATACTACATATAATCTGAGAAAGTTGAACACATTATGGTAAAACCTAGGAAAAAGTTTTTGTTATTATACATATAAATGTTGTACAAACTATCCAATCTAATAAACATTTTTTGAAATTTTTTACATATACTTAACTGAGATAGATTGCATAAGTATTCAGAAACAGAGAAGACAGATATACATTTTGATTGGCTTATAGTATTGTTGAATAAATAGGTAAAGAGGGAGAGACTGGGCGAGATAGATTTATCCAAATATTGGCATGATACATGACTGTTACATGAATGTAAACAGAGCCAATGAGAACAATGAATTGCCTTTGAAGCCTTAAAAGAAAATTTCAGAATAAAAATGGTGGGAAGGAGAGCTATGTAGAAAATCAGGAGTCTTCTACTTAATTTTGTAATATTTTGGAAATATTTTCTTCATCAACTCCAAAACACTTTAAAATATATTTTAAGCAACTTCTCACAGCACATTTCTTGCCTACCCTCTCCAACAACTGTTATTCTCTCCGTCCACTTCTTTTAGGTGCAGTTTTGAATGAATTCCTCTGAGAAAGGCCTCATTTTATAGAATTCATGCCCTTCATCCTTCAGAAATCTTCCAAGTCACATCCATGGCCTTACTAAGTTCAAGTTTGAGTCAATTCACTGTCACTAAACCATTCGACTGCAAGCTCCAAGAGGTGAGAATTATCTGTACTTTAAAAATATCAGTCTCTATCGTCATAGTTCTCTATTGCCCTTCTGAGTAACTAGATGACCTCTCTGTGTCTTTCAGAACAGATTTTGTTATGTGCCTGGTGTAGCAGTAGGGAAAAACAATCATAGAAACTTTTAAAAATAATGATTCTTATAATGACAAAAGATGTTTCTCTGTAGAATAAATGTTATGGCATTTTACAAGTGACGAAACTTGGGTAAATAATTAAAAATTATTGGGCCTGCACAGTAACAATAACTTATTTCCTGGTCTTAATCAGAACAACAATACACATTATTACTCTACTTCTGATTAAACAGCAACGTAAAGCACTCCCTAGTCCAAATGTTATGTTTATTTGCCTCCATAAACTTAAAGATTTATCTTCCTTTGTGAAACAACAATGAACAGCATTTCTTCATTTCTCAATAGAAAATTTAGTCCTTCTGCTTTAAACTGTGTATGTTCCTTGGCAAAAGTAGTATTCTAAGTAGGTTTTTATCAAGTTTAACAAGGTCTAGAAAGTTTTATTTGCCTTCCATTTGTCCTGTTAACTGGTACTTAAAAGAATCTTTCTACTTCACAGTCATGAGTTCCTTGGATTTCTCACTCTTGTGTTACCAGTGCCAAAACTTCTAGAATAACTAAACTAATCTTTATGTAAATAGAAACATGCCCCACAGTGCTCTGCAGCTGCTATCAAGATGAAAATACCAATCTTTTCCCCTCACTCTGCTTACACCCAGCTAAGCAGCATCTGTAGCCCAATCTCTTTTTCTTCCATACAAAGAATTGTAATGATTTAGTCTAGCTTTACAAAGAAAAGATTTTTAATTTGACTTTTTATATTTCTAGAGATGGTGTAAAGTATTAACAGGATCAAATATTAAGAAATAACTTTATGCCATCCTCATGAAACCCTTTGAAATTTGAGCTTGTTTGCTATTATACAGTATGGTCATAATTGGCCATTGCTGGTGTCTTTGACTTTAAGGTATTAGTGGATATATTCCTAACCCAATCCTGGGAGATTCCATGGGATGGCTTTTAGTCAGAGTTGATTCTGATTTCTTTATTGGAAAGAAGCTGAAGCTCTAGGTCATCACCATGGGAACTAGTCCTCTTTCCAGTTGAGAATTGCAATTTGGTAATAAATATCCAATGTGTGAAATTCCAGTGTTATTTAAGAATACAACTGGTATAAATTTTAGAATAAAAATTTCAGGTATTATTGGAGCTGAAAATACAAATTAAAGGAAAAGCCAATGTAGCCAGTTATATAAAATTTCAAAGTCTAGAATGAATGTACTATCTTCAATAATTTTTTAAATTTAAAACTATATACATGACTACACTTGAAGTACCTGAATGTCAGCTCAAATAAATTACTTCACAGTTAAAAGGATTAGTATAAAAATGAATATGACTCAGAGTTGGGAGTGGGAAGTGTGAGAGCAATAGTTTGAAGACAAGAAGTGAGTCTTTAAAGTATCTTACATAAGATCCATAATAAAAATACAGGGTGATACAAGCATTATCTTTATAGCTATTGATGGTAATGAATGTGGACAATTTGTATCATTTTAGAATTAACATTTATATAAATTTTTGTGAGTAAAATGCCACACTGGACTATGCAGATTCAAGCAGGAATATCTTTTTTTTTTTAAATCATCAGTGTTTTATATTAGTAATATATAAGTTTTATCTCATGACAGAGAATCAAAGAAGTTGAGCTAGGGGTAAAATGATCCAAAATGAAAGATTAAACCTGGAGATTATACAGTTGAACCTTAGGCTTAGTCTTTGATTTTTTCTAATTATTTTTTAAATTGTTTGCACATAATCAGGTCATGAAATGAAAAATGAAGAATCATCACAAAATATAACAAACTTTTATTCACAAAATATTTAAAAAGTGACTTGTTCTGAATGCTGTATTTGTGAAAATAAGATTTTAGGTTTTACCTGTTGGTAATTTTCAAAACCTGTCATTTTTCCTCTAACTGATTATGATAGGCAGAATTCCAAGATGGCTCCCCAAATTCCTCTTTGTATACAGATCCCATTTGATCTCCAAGACTGTAAAAGTGGTAGATTTGCTCCTGTGATGAGGTTATGTTTTAAGGCACAGTTAAGCTCAAAATGTGGTCCACTGGAGAAGGAAATGGCAAACCACTTCAGTATTCTTGTCTTGAGAAACCCATGAACAGCATGAAAAAGCAAAAAGATAGGACACTAAAAGATGAACTCCTCAGGTTGGGGAGTGACTATAATGCTACAGGAGATCAGTGGAGAAATAACTTTAGAAAGAATGAAGAGATGGAGCCAAAGCAAGAAAAAACCCACCCAGTTGTGGATGTGACTGGTGATGGAAGTTAAAGTCTGCTGCTGTAAAGAGCAATATTGCATAGGAACCTGGAATGTTAGGCCCATGTATCAAGGCAAACTGGAAGTGGTCAAACAGGAGATGAAAGAGTGAACATTGACATTTTAGGAATCAGTGAACTAAAATGGACTGGAATAGGTGAATTTAACTCAGATGACCATTATATCTACTACTGTGGGCAAGAATCCCTTAGAAGAAATGGAGTAGCCATAATAATATACAAAAGGGTCCAAAATGCAGTACTTGGATGCAGTCTCAAAAATGACATAAAGATCTCTGTTCATTTCTAAGGCAAATCACTCAGTACACACTATTCCAAGTCTATGCCCTGAGCAGTAATGCTGAAGAAGCTGAAGTTGAATGGTTGGTTCTATGAAGACCTATAAGACCTACTAGAACTAACACCAAAAAAAGATGTCCTTTTCATTACAGGGGATTGAAATACAAAAATAGAAAGTCAAGAGATACCTGGAGTAACAGGCAAATTTGGCCTTGGAGTACAGAATGAAACAGGGCAAAGTAAACACCCTCTTCCAACAACACAAGAGAAGACTACACATGGACATCACCAGATGGTAAATACCAAAACAAGATTGATTCTATTCTTTGCAGCCAAAGATGGAGAAGCTTGATACAGTCAGCAAACACAAGACCAGAAGCTGACTGTGGCTCAGATCATGAACTCCTTATTGCCAAATTCAGACTTAAATTGAAGAAAGTAGGAAAAACCATTGACCGTTCAGGTATGACCTAAATCAAATCCCTTACAATTATACAGTGGAAGTGACAAATAGACTCAAGGGATTAGATCTGATAGAGTGCCTGAAGAACTCTAAATGGAGATTCATGACATTGTACAGGAGGCAGTGATCAAGACTACCCCCGCCCAAAAAAAAAATGCAAAAAGGCAAAATGGTTTTTGGAGGAGACCTTACAAATAGTTGAGAAAAAGAGAGAAGCTAAAGGCAAAGGAGAAAAGGAAAGATATACCCATTTGAATGCAGAGTTCCAAAGAATAGCAAGGAGAGATAAGAAAGCCTTCTTCATGATCAATGCAAAGAAATAGAGGAAAATAATAGAATGGGAAAGACTAGAGATCTCTTCAAGAAAATTAGAGATACCAAGGGAACGTTTCATGCAAGGATGGGCACAGTAAAGGGCAGAAATGGTATGGACCTAACAGAAGCAGAAGATATTAAGAAGAGGTGGCAAGAATACACAGAAGAACTGTACAAAAAAAGATCTTCATGACCCAGATAACCATGATGGTGTGATCACTCACCTGGACATCCTGGAGTCTGAAGCCAAGTGGGCCTTAGGAAGCATCACTACGAACAAAGATAGTGGAGGTGATGGAATTCCAGTTGAGCTATTTCAAATCCTGAAAGATGATGCTGTGAAAGTGCTGCACTCAATATGCCAGCAAATTTGGAACACTCAGCAGTGGCCACAGACTAGAAAAGGTCAGTTTTCATTCCAATCCCAAAGAAAGGCAATGCCAAAGAATGCCCAAACTATTGCACAATTGCACTCATCTCACATGCTAGCAAAATAATGCTCAAAAATCTCCAAGCCAGGATTCAACAGTTTGTGAACAGTGAACTTCCAAATGTTCAAGCTGGATTTAGAAAAGGCAGAGGAACCAGAGATCAAATCACCAACATCTGTTGGATCATTGAAAAAGCGAGAGTTCCAGAAAAATATCTACTTCTGCTTTATTGACTATGTCAAACCCTTTGACTGCGTGGATCACAACTGTGGAAAATTCATCAAGAGATGGGAATACCAGATCACCTTACCTGCCTCCTGAGGAAATCTGAATGCAGGTCAAGAAGCAACAGTTAGAACTGGACATGGAACAACAGACTGGTTCCAAATCAGGAAAGGAGTACGTCTAGGTTACATATTGTCACCCTGTTATTTAACTTATATGTAGATTATATCATGTGAAATGCCAGGCTGAATAAAGCACAAGCTAGGATCAAGACTGCCGGGAGAAGTATCAATAACCTCAGATATGCAGATGACACCTCCCTTATGGCAGAAAGCAAAGAACTAAAGAGCCTCTTGATGAAAGTGAAAGAGGAGAGTGGAAAAGTTGGCTTAAAGCTCAACATTCAGAAAACTCAGATCGTGGCATCTGGTCCCATCTTTTCATGGCAAATAGATGGAGAAACAATGGAAACAGTGACAGACTTTATTTTCTTGAGCTCCAAAATTACTGCAGATGGTGACTGCAGCCATGCAATTAAAAGATGCTTGCTCCTTGGAAGAAAATCTATGATCAACCTAGACAGCATAGTAAAAAGCAGAGACATTACCTTCCCAACAAAGGTCCATCTAGTCAAAGCTTTGATTTTTCCAGTAGACATGTATGGTAGTGAGAGTTGGACTATAAAGAAAGCTGAGTGCCGAAGAATTGATGCTTTTGAACTGTGGTGTTGTGGAAGACTCTTGAGAGTCCCTTGGACTGCAGGGAGATCCAACCAGTCCATCCTAAAAGAAATCAGTCTTGAATATTCATTGGAAGGACTGATACTGAATCTGAAACTCCAATACTTTGGCCACCTGATGTGAAGAACTGACTCATTTGAAAAGATTCTAATGCTGGGAAAGATCGAAGGTGAGAGAAGAAGGGGACAACATAGGATGAGACAGTTGGATGACATCACCGACTCAATGGACGAGAGTTTGAGTAAGCTCTGGGAGTTGGTGATGGACAGGGAGGCCTGTCATGGTGCAGTCCATGGGATCACAAAGAGTCATATGTGACTGAGTGACTGATTTGAACTGAAGGTCAAACTGGGAGATCATCCCAGCTATTTTTGAACTAATCATATGAGCCATTTAAAGCAGAGATTTTTTTCTCTGGATGGTCTTAGAAACAGTAGTCAGGGAAAATCAAAGTCAGAAAGGAATTTGATACACAGCCTATTCTCTATTGCTGAGTTGGACAAAGCCATTTGGCAAAGACCTGAGAAAGCCTCTAGGAGCAGGGATCTGTCCCCCATCCGCAGCTAGCAATACACTAGGGAGCTTTGGTTCTTTAACCCCAAGGGAATTAATTTTTCCAACAACTACAGTGAGTTTGGAAGCAGATCTGTCAGTTTTCAAGTGATAATGCAGCCTGGTTGACAGTGTCTTCAGCCTGTGAGACCTTGAGCTGAGAACTCAGCCACACTATGGCTGAACTCCTGACCTATAAAGCTGTGAGTTAATAAATAGATGTTTAAGGCCACTAAGCTGTCATAATCAGATATACAGTAATAGAAAGCAAATACTCTAGCTTTTCCCAACATGATTGTTTTGTGCCTGGATAGACTTAGAAGCTTAAAGCTAAATAGAGCAAAAAGAGGACAATATGAGGCATGCATTAGTCTCTTATATTTTATAGGTTTGAAGAGAGAATCAAGTATGTAGTTACTGTGTAAAGCCTACTCTTTTCTTTAATAACACAGCAATTCCATGGTATTTGTTAGGACTATCCAGAGAAACATTCAGAAACTAAGATCATGGCATCTGGTCCCATCACTTCATGGGAAATAGATGGGGAAACAGTGGAAACAGGGTCAGACTTTATTTTTTGGGGCTCCAAAATCACTGCAGATGGTGATTGCAGCCATGAAATTAAAAGATGCTTACTCCTTGGAAGAAAAGTTATGACCAACCTAGATAGCATATTGAAAAGCAGAGACATTACTTTGCCAACAAAGGTCTGTCTAGTCAAGGCTATGGTTTTTCCAGTGGTCATGTATGGATGTGAGAGTTGGACTATAAAGAAAGCTGAGCACTGAAGAATTGATGCTTTTGAACTGTGGTGTTGGAGAAGACTCTTGTGAGTCCCTTGGACTGCAAGGAGATCCAACCAGTTCATCCTAAAGGAGATCAGCCCTGGGTGTTCTTTGGAAGGACTGATGCTGAAGCTGAAACTCCAATACTTTGGCCACCTCATGCGACGAGTTGACTCAGTGGAAAAGACCCTGATGCTGGGAGGGATTGGGGGCAGGAGGAGAAGGGGACGACAGAGGATGAGATGGCTGGATGGCATCACCGATTGGGTGCACATGAGTCTGAGTGAACTCCGGGAGTTGGTGATGGACAGGGAGGTCTGGCGTGCTGCGATTCATGGGGTCACAAAGAGTCGGACACAGCTGAGCAACTGGACTGAACTGAACTGGTCTAGAGAAGCAGAACCACTGAAATCTCTCTCTCTCTTTCTCTCAGTGGAGACAGAGACAGAAAGAGAGGGAGAGACTGACTCACTGTAAGCGATTGGCTCATGTGTTATTCTGGAGGATGAGAGTTTCCAAGATCTGCAGTTGGCAGGCCAGAGACCCAGGAGTGCCAATGGTGTCGTTGTAGTCTGAGTGTCAGTTGACCTAAGACAAAGGAAAGCCAATGTTTCAGTTACAGTCTTAAGGAAGGGAAAAAGAAACTCATCTACCAGCTAGAAGGCAGTCAGGCAACAGTTCCACACAGGAGGATTATCATTTTTGTTTTATTCAGTCTTTCAACCCATGCATGGGGCCCACCTGCATTAGAAGGGCAATCTGCTTTCTGCAGTCTACTGATTCAAATGTTAATCTCATCCAGAAACATCCTCATAGATACTTCCAGAATAATGTTTGACCAGATATCTGGACACTCTGTGACCCAGCCATGTTGACATGTAAAATTAACCGTCATGTCTATTAAGAATTATAGTTTATAATTAGTGTTTACATGTACTTCAGTATGTAACTTTCATATAGATATTTGAAATGAAGAGAAACACAGGAGGAAAGGTAGCAAGTGGTGGGGTGAGAAGAGAGGGAGAGGGAGAAGAATGGGAGAGAGAGGCAATGGGGGGGGGGCAGTGAATACAGAGATATCAGGAAGCCAAAAGTTTTACCTAATAATGTAAAAGGGATGATGTTCATGGCTGACGGTGAAGCAGTAGCCTACACATGTTGTTCAAACTCCTTCATGCAGCATTTTTCTCCTTCAAGTGCTGTCATAAGATTACAGTAGGCCCTCCAAATCCACAAATTCCCCATTTGTGGATTCAACTATGTACTATATTTAGGATCCATGGTTGGTTGAGTCTGCAGATACAGAATCCCTTATATGGAGGGCCAGCTATAGGAACTGAGCATCAGTGGATTTTGGTATCTAAGGCAAGTTTGGTTTGACACATTTGAGGCAAAGAGAGTAGGAAAGAGGATTAGAAAGGAAGAGTCTGAGACTCTAGAGAATTCCAGAATCTAAGTTTGTTTGGCCAGCTTGATGGAATATCCTCAAGTCATGGCTCTCTGTTACAAGAGAGCATCATCTACGCAGAAAAAGACTTCCATTAAGTATTCCCACTGTGCTCAGTCATTGGCTTTAAGCAGTACACAGGAAGCATGAAAGTGAAAGTGTTAGTTGCTCAGTCGTGTCCAACTCTTTGCAACTCCATAGAATTCTCCAAACAAGGATAATGGGGTGAGTTGCCATTCGCTTGCAAACATGCTGGTGGATTCACAAGGGCAACAGCTGGGCTGTTAGTCAGTCATGCTCCCTGGTGCAGCAGTGATGAATTTTCAATGCCACCAGAGTCTATTATATAGCACAGTTCTGCTTCTCCATGCTTCCTGGGGCTTCCCTGGCTCAGACAGTAAAGAATTTGCCTGCAATGTGGGAGAGCCGGATTGAATCCCTGGGTCAGGAAGATCCCCTGGAAAAGGAAATGGCAACCCACTCCAGTATTCTTGCCTGGGAAATCTCATGGACAGACGAACCTGGTGGGCTATAGACAAAAAGTTGCAAAGATCCGGACATGACTGAGCGTCTAACACTTAGGCTTAGGTAACTTCTCCATGCATGTCTGGGAGCACCTTCTCCGTGGTTCCTGTGGTCTTTTCCTGAGAGCAAATTGAGAAAGGAGAAGTTAGTGGGATGAACTTCACTTATTGCAATTGGTCTTGAGGTTGAAACTAGTACTCATCCTTTCTCCTTTACTCTTAATTTTATATTACCCACAACCTTACTTATCACCTCATCTGGCTTAGTTGGTATAATGACAATAGAACTTCTACTTGAGACAGTTGAGCCCTTGCTAGTTATACCCATTTCAGGCTGGTTGCTATTTGTGTTCATTCACAGTTAAGATGAGAAAAGTTATAAAACCAGGAGTTTCTCAAATGATCATTTTGATTTTACTGATCACTTTGATGTATTCTTGTGTAAAAGAAGTCCTTCTCTTCCTGCTGATCAGAGTCAATTACCCCTTGCACAAGGATGACTTCTCTTGACAGATGTTCTCTGGACACAGGGAGTCCAAAGTGTCCTTCTGGCAGCCATGGTTTTTAAATCAGTGGACTAATTGTTGTGCAACCTAAAAAGACTATGCTTCCTTTGAAGACTAGGGCTAAAATTTGAGAAACAGAGTTGCAGAGATTCAAATTCCCCAGTGGATCACAGAGTCAGATGGCAATTGGAGCCATTTATGATTTTACCTCTTTGATTTTGGACCTATGTATTCTTTTGGACCTATGTATTCTTTGCATAGTAGACAGTAGAAGTCTATGGTTTTTGGTATACTGCATCCTAAAGGATTGTATCCTATTCTTCCAAGTGTTGCCTCTGAAATGGAACTTTAGTTTAGCTGTGCTAAAGCTTATTCCTTGGCCACCCCTGATGTGAAGTGCCAACTCATTGGAAAAGACCCTGATGCTGGAAAAAATTGAGGTCAGAAGGAGAAGGGGGTGACAGAGAATGAGATGGTTGGATGGCATCACTGATTCAGTGGACATGAGTTTGAGCAAACTTTGGGAGATAGTGAAGGACAGGGAAGCCTTGGCATCCTGCAGTCCATGAGATTGCAAAGAGTTGGGCACAACTTAGTGAATGAACAGCACCAACAAAGGTTATTCCAGTGCTCAGTGAGACCTGCCTGCTTTGGGGTGGTGTGTTTTGTGATATGGCCAGTAGATTTGATGGTCATGTGTCCACTGAAACACCTCCTGGTCAGATACCATATTGTGTGGGATTCTTTGCTTGTGAACCAGGCATTTAGTCAACATCCAGACAATGGTGCTGAGGCTCTATGTTCAGGAAAGACCAACCAATACCTGGAATAAATGTTTATCCTTGTGGGGGAAAAAAAAAAAAAAGACAACTCTGATCCTTTCAAGGAAAGGGACTTGTTGTAGTCAACTTGCCCATCTGGTTGCAATTTGGTATCCTTGAGGACAAGTGCCATATGGTGACTCAGCATTGATCTCTGCTGCTGTTAGATTAGACATTCAGAGGCAACAGTTGCTAGATGGGCTTTGGTAAATAAAAGGTCATGATGTCAGGTTGATATGTAGCTCTCATCCTGGCCACTGTGGACAGTTAATTCACATGACCATCATCCTTGTTAGGGATGGCATAGATTAAAATTCTCACTTGGTCAAGTTGTTCCATCTCCTGAGCTTTTCTGTATTTCTTTCATTGTGTTTAACTTCTTACAGGAATTAATTTGCAGTATAAAGATCTTCACATATTGTGACCACGTTTATATATTCGCTGTTGAAATGTCTCTCCTTTGTGTTTTCAGAACACTTATCTGTGTAGCAGTATTATATAATATTGCAATCATTTGTTTATGACATTTATGCCTTGCCACCATTTCTTGATTCTTATATTCTGACTTTTATATTTATGTTTTAATTTAGCTATAATATTTTCCCTATTTCTTCCCAAGGAAGTTGACTGGGTATTTTATTTTGCCTTTTTAGGGGGAATGGTAGTTGGGCTGGTTATCTAAGTTCAAAATCATCTGTTTTCAATATGGTAAATGCTACTATGGTGTCTCCTAGAATTTAGCATGGTAAGTAATAAGACTGCTATTAACCTGATTATCTGTATTTCAGGTAAAATATTTATATAGAAATTGGCATGTTTTTTTTTTTTAAATTTCTCACTGGAGTTTGTAAAGGTCACCAAAAGCACATCTGGGTATATGTCTTTATTCATAATGTTTCACTGAAACCATATATTTGTTATTCTTTCTTCACTGCATTAAATTTACTTTTCTGAAAATCCTGTCACTTGTTTTCACATCTCTTTATTTTTTTCTTTCTTTTCATATTTTTATCTCAAGTTTTCCATTTCTAACCGCAGTGAGATGTTATTATATATCAACTAGAAAGAATATAAACCAAAAGACTAATAATAACAAATGAAGGCAAAGATATGGGGGAAACTTTCCATATATAATGGAAACTTTATATTCTTCTGGTAGAAATGTGAAATGTTTAAGCTCCTTTAGAAGATAGTTTGGTAGTTTCTTAGAAAGTTAAATGTATATTTAACACAAAATTCAGCAATTACACTTCTAAGTATCTATTCAAAGAACTAAAACATAAATGTTTACAAAAAGAACTGTTTGTGAATATTCATGCTATCATTATTCATAACAGTGCTAAAGTGAAAAATCCAAAATCCATCAACTATGAAATGGATAAACAAAATGAAGTGTGTGTGTGCTATATATATATATATGTATGTATATAATAGAATACTACTCAGAAATCGGTAGGAACAAGTTCCTGACATATGCAGTAACATGGATGAAGCTCAAAGACATTATATTGAATAAAACAGAACAGACAGAAAAGGCTACATATTGAATGACTCCCTTCAATATTCGAATAGAGACAGAAAACACATCAGTAATTGCTTTGGGCCAAGACTGAAAAATGAGATTAACTACAAAGTGTCATAAGGGTATTTTTGGGCTACATAGAGATGTTTTAAAAATTAAATTGTGGTAGCTATTATACAACTCTATAAATGTATTAAAAATTCACTGAACTATTCATTTAAAATGGGTGAATGTTAAACTGTGTAAATTATACTTCAATAGAGATATTATGGTTTTTTAAAATTTCTTTTTCCTGTTGCTCTTAACCGTCTGAGTTCACTTCCTAAACAACATTTTGATTTTATGTTGGGTGTATGCTAATCTATTCTAATTGATGCTTTCAAACAGTGGTGTTAGAGAAGACTCCTGAGAGTCCGTTGGCCGGCAGGGAGGTGAAACCAGTGAATCTTAAGGGAAATCAACCCTGAATACTCATCGGAAGGACTGATGCTGAAGCTGAAGCTGAACCTGATGCAAACAGCTGACTTTCTGGAAATGTCCTTGATGATGGGAAGATTGAGGGCAGAAGGAGGAGAGGGCATCAAAGGATGAGCTGGCTGCTGGCATCACTGATGCAATAGACATGAGCATGGGCAAACTCTGGGAGATGGTGAGGGACAGGGAGGCCTGGCGTGCTGCAGTCCCTGGGGTCACAGAAAGTCACACATCACTAGGCAACTGAACAACAATTCTAATCTCTATTAACAATCTGTGTTAATTTTTTTTAAAGCTACCTTTGCTCTTATTATGTGACAGACTACATCTTTTCAAATTTACTAAGGTTTATATTTTCAGAGAAGTTTTAAGTTTACAGGAAGGTCCTTTGGAAAGTGCAAGGAATAGCTATATAGCCCCTCCCCTCCACAGTCTCTCTTGTTATTTCCATCTGTGTTTGTTGTTCTTGTTCAGTCACTAAGTCATGTCTGACCCCATGGGCCATAGACCACTAGGCTCCTCTGTCCACGGGATTTTCCAGGCAAGAATACTGGGATGGATTGCCATTTCCTCCTGTATTTGCTGTCTGTATTGTTGAGATACATCTGTTATCATTGATGTACCATATAAGTGCATTATTATTAACTAAGGTCCACATTAGTTTACCCTACTGTAAACTGTCCTCTTTGTCTTGTACATTCTGTGAGTTTTAAAAAATGCATAATGATGTATATCCACCACTATTATATCAGAATAGTTTCACTCTCCTAAAACCTCCTATGCTCCTCCTCTTTGTCCCTCCTTTTCATCCCTCCCACCACTAATCTTGAGCTCCTGGCAACCCACTGATCATTCTGCTTTCCCCACAGTTTTGCTTTTCTCATGATACTTTGTTTGAAATATGGTGTAGTCTTTTCAGATTGACTTTTTTCACTTAGCATTATGTTTTTGACATTCCTCTACGTCTTTTTGTAATGAAATATCTTATTTCTTTTTTATTGCTGAGTAATACTCTTTTATGGAAGTTCTACAGTTTTTTTTTTTATTCCATTCACTTATTAAATAACATCTTCATTGCTTCCAAGTTTAGCAATTATGAAGAGATTTGTATAAACACATGGGTTTTTTCTGGGCATAAGTTTTCAATTTATTTGGGTAAATTAAAAACTTATGCTCTGTGAATGAGAATGATAAGCTACAGATGAAGAGACAATATTTGTAAAACAATTACCTGATTTAAAAAATGATACCCCAAATAAACATACAACTCTTAAAATCTCAACAATAAAAAATCAAACAAGTTTAAAAATGAGCGATGATAGAAACAGACAATTCACCAGCAAATATACAAAAAGCAAATATGTATATATAAAGATGCTTCACATCATATATCACTAGAAAATCAAAATGGCCATGAGAAACCAGTACACACCTATTAAAAGGGCTAGAATTGAAAATAATGACAGCACCTAATGCTAGAAAGGATGTGAAGCAAGAGCTGTCATTCATTGCTGGTAGGAATGCAAAATGTTACAGTTACTTTAGAAAACAGGTTGCAAGTTCTTACAAAACTAAGCATACTCTTTACCTCATGATTAGACAATTGTGCTCCTTGCTATTCAACCCCCTCTTCTTAAGAACAAAATATTATGGTTTAATCAATGTCACATTTTCTTAAATCTCATGGACAATATAGCTAGATTTTTTTAAGCCTGTACTTTAAAAGTGAGAACAATTTTGTTTGCATTTAATTAATTTAAAGTTTGTATTGATAGATATTAATAACTAGAGTGAGTTCTCTCTGCAATTTTTATTGAGGTGTAATTGACATATAACATTATATTAGTTTCAGGTGTACAACATAATGATTCAATTTTCACATGTATTACAGAATGTTTACCATAATGAGTATAGTCAATATTTGTCACTATGTGTAGTTACAAAATTTTTATTATGAGAATTTGATAATCTACCCTTCAGTTCAGTTCAGTTCAGTCGCTCAGTCGTGTCTGACTCCTCGCGACCTCATGAATCGCAGCACGCCAGGCCTCCCTGTCCATCACCATCTCCCGGAGTTCACTCAGACTCACATGCATCGAGTCAGTGATGCCATACAGACGTCTCATCCTCGGTCGTCCCCTTCTCCTCCTGCTCCCAATCCCTCCCAGCATCAGAGTCTTTTCCAATGAGTCAACACTTCGCATGAGGTGGCCAAAGTATTGGAATTTCAGCTTTAGCATCATTCCTTCCAAAGAAATCCCAGGGTTGATCTCCTTTAGGATGGACTGGTTGGATCTCGTTGCAGTCCAAGGAACTCTCAAGAGTCTTCTCCAACACCACAGTTCAAAAGCATCAATTCTTCAGCACTCAGCCTTCTTCACAGTCCAACTCTCACATCCATACATGACCACTGGAAAAACCATAGCCTTGTCTAGATGGACCTTAGTCGGCAAAGTAATGTCTCTGCTTTTCAATATGCTGTCTAGGTTGCTCATAACTTTTCTCCCAAGGAGTAAGCGTCTTTTAATTTCATGGCTACAGTCACCATCTGCAGTGATTTTGGAGCCCCCCAAAATAAAGTCTGACACTGTTTCCATTGTTTCCCCATCTATTTCCCATGAAGTGATGGGACCAGATGCCATGATCTTCGTTTTCTGAATGTTGAGCTTTAAGCCAACTTTTTCATGCTCCTCTGGCTTTTGAGTTCCTCTTCACTTTCTGCCATAAGGGTGGTGTCATCTGCATATCTGAGGTTATTGATATTTCTCCCGGAAATCTTGATTCCAGCTTGTGTTTCTCCCAGTCCAGTGTTTCTCATGATGTACTCTGCATAGAAGTTAAATAAGCAGGGTGACAATATACAGCCTTGACATACTCCTTTTCCTATTTCGAACCTTAGTAACTTTCAAATATGCAATACAGTATTATTAATGATAGCAACAATGCTGAACATTATTCCCCCTGACTTACTTATTTTATAACTGGAAATTTGTGTTATACATTTTGAGTACCTTTAGTCACTTTAGGTTAGTGGTTACCAGAGGCAGGAGGTGGGGGTGCTTACAGTTTTTTTTTTAATCTTCTGAGGGTCCCTCTTGAAATGTAAACATGTTGTGGAAATTTGTAAGCAAGTTCTACATGTACCACGTGGGCACTGACTGACTCTGAGCTTTCCTTCCTGGTCCACAGACATTTACCAGATTGATATCTTTGGTTGCTAGTGAGTATTCACCTGGAAGATCCATCAAGATCTTTTCATCACTCTCAATCACTCCCAATCCATGTCATGCTTGAACCCATTTATCTTCCAGCATCTATTGGGTTTTTAGCTGAGGCAGTGTCTCCTTAGAGCCTTTAGTGCCAATGAAAATTATGGATGCAAATATCATGGTGACATGGAAAGTTAACTTCTATACAGTGAAGGATATACTTTTCTCTTTATTTCTTGAGCCTGCCCAAATCTAAGTAGGATATTATTCCCTTTTTATCTTGGCTATTTCAGGACCCTACCACCCATGTTAAGAAAAATATCTCAGTATTAACTCATTCTGGACCTTCTTAGAATTTTGCAAGTCCTTCAGTTCTTCACAGTTAGCACCCATGGCTCTGGTGCCTCAGCTCCAACACTTCTGAGCTTGAAAAGTATTGAACATTTCTATTTACTTCTCATGGAGACTCTTTTTGCTTATGAAGCCATATGTTGTGTGCCCCGCAATGATTGTTTTATGCCATCAATTTGATCTCTTCTTGTGTATCTGTTCTAGAAATTCCTCAGTGCTTAGGTGTATCAATGATGTCCTTTATATCTTTCATTAGTACTATGGGTTTTCTTTAATTTTTTTAAAAAAATTTCCTTGGATATTTCAGTGAGATTTTTTTAAGGCAAGAGAAATAAATGGCTGAGCTAATTTCATCTTCTTGGAACATAGCTCTAGATTTAGAATAGTTCTTACAATTCCCTCAGATATAGTCCATCAATCCTATTGCAGTTATTTAAAAAATGAATTTGTTAACACATTAAGTCAACATTCCTGTGTTCATTTAAAAACATTATACATTTTTTGTACATTTACATTACCTACTATATTTCTAAGCAATTTTTTGAAGAACCAAAAAAGATTTTGGAGGTCTTTCTTCCTCTTATCCAGGATAAGGCTTATTTTGTGTGTATGTATATATAAAGGCTTATTTTATGTGTCCATGATGTGAAGTGAAATGAAGTGAAGTCTCTCAGTCGTGTCTGACTCTTTGCGACCCCATGGACTGTAGCCTACCAGGCTCCTCCCTCCATGGGATTCTCTAGGCAAGAATACTGGAGTGGGTTGCCATTTCCTTCTCCAGGGATCTTCCCGACCCAGGGATCGAACCCAGGTCTCCTGCATTCCAGGCAGACGCTTTAACCTCTGAGCCACCAGGGAAGCCCATACTAACACATATATGTATACACACACACGTGTGTGTGTATGTATATATAAAACATCAGTAGCAAGTTACTAACACAAATGATTGTTTTTTTAAGTCTGTTTGTACTAATATTGGAAAACCCAAGTGACAAGAAGAGACTTAGTGTTATTTTTAGCTCTTAGATCCAGTGGATTTTGACATAATTAGAACATACAGAGACTCTTAATCTTTGACAGGGTTTAATCAGTTAAATCCTCATCTTCTGCCTTGTGGGGTGCTTCTCCAAGGGCAGAACACAACTGAAAATCCACAGGGAAAGAAGGAGAAAAAACTGGCCAGGGAATACAAATGGGATATCTATGACCTAATTGCAGAATTATTTTAATTCTAGTAAATTAAAATTTGAGTAGTCTAAAAATCATGAAGTACCATCTACACTTTGATGTATATAAATGAATGATGCAGTGATTGTGACTAATTTTTATGTATTATTGAATGCTAAATTAATTTATATATTGTTTTTGCCTTTATTTTTTGTAGCAACAAGCTGTACTTATTTTATATTGTATTTTGAACTATATGTATATGTATCATTACATTTTTTTTTATCCAGGAAGAATACTTGGGTGCCTTTATTTAACTAAAGTTGAATGTAAAAGTCAATTTGCACTTCTTTATAAATAACACTCTTATTTAGAATTATGAGTTGTGAAAACTTTGATGATTGTAGCTCAACTATATTTCAGGTACTCTCAAGAGGTCACTGGATTCTACACTGGTTGCCTTTAAATAAAATTCTTTGTAACACTAAATGGTCTTTTTTGTTTTTTTTGGAAGAAAGTTTATTGGAAAGCATTCAGAATAATTTGTACTTTCCTTTGTCATAAATTATAATGACAAATGAATTACTATTAAAACGATTCAATAACTTTTTTTTTTCCAGAAGAACTTCTGATGTTAGTAAATCTTCACAATCCCACTTACAATTTAAAATCTGTGAACTTGGAATTATCACAAGAAATGCTGGAAGCCTACTAGATATACTTAATGCCTTTTATTTAAATTTCATGATACCAGAATTTCAAAGTACTTATTTAGTACTCCATATGTAAAATAGCCCTAGATCTTAAAGGGAAAATACAGTCAGATTTGAAATCAAAATGTAGTCTTTGGGCAAGCTGTTAGGACTCAGTGATTCCTCTTTCATTTTGAGCTTTGAAAATAGGGACTGTTCGTAATGAAAATAAACAACTATTTGAGAAATAATAATAAAATTTCACTGCTACGGGGGAGCTGAACCATCAAGCTTCTGCCAACATACACGGTTTTGAACAGTCGTACATTCTAAGTAGGATAAATGAGTTGGGAAGAAAAGAACCATCAGTACGTAACATTTAAAACAGAAGGCTTCACATTATTGTAGACACTTCTCTGAAAAGAGAAGGTATATGATTTTTCAAAAATCACAAATTTGAAGCAGGACTTGGTGAGTTGAATTATAGCCTGGGACTGGCAACTTATGCCCCTCCTTTGCTTCAAAAAAAGTGCAAGAAAGAGTGATGAGATCAACATTCACCATTCTTGAATCTTCAGCAAATTCAGGATCAGTGTAGAAAAATACCAGCATATCTACTTCCTCTTGTGGATTAAGCCTTTGTTCTTCAAAGCAGAAGCACTGTATTTTATTGAAATACTGTCCAGCTTCAAATGGTACAACATTGTATGTAGAAATTCCAATTGCTGGTTTGTCAGTAGGGTTCTTAGTTCTATGAAACGCCAGAGCTGTCTCTCCTGGCACTACATATATTTCTGTTTGCTGAGGTCTACAGTTCCACTGGAGACTTGCATCCACAGCTGCATTAAACGTGATTTTAATGATGCGATCCTTAACAGGTACCATGTTTTCAATCTGGTCTGATGCATGACCTGCTCCTGCTGATCCTGCAAGTCCAGTAGTCTGGCAGTAGAGCCAGTAAAGGGGCACGGTGGCACAGAACGCCCCCAGTATGCCCACCGCCGCTGCGACCACATAGGTGAAGACTGTCTTGTTCCATCGCTGCCAATTCTCCTTCGAGCGCGTGTAGGGGTTAGTGCTCTTCAGCCGTCGAGGCAGATGCACCGCTGGGCTCAGGCGCCTTGCTGTCCTGAGCTGCCTCAGCCCCTTCTCAGTACCCACTGTCCCGCTCCTCCACGGCCTAAGACACAGGCTCTACCCTCTCCGCAGCCCTGGTTGGGTTCCCAAGGTGGTTCCAAGGTCACCTGCAGGCAATGGCTCGCCTCCAAGCAAGTTGCCAGAGCCCTCCCATGACGCCCGAAAAGAACTCCCACCTGCCAGGAGCCTACGTTTTTAAGATAAGTTTTAGGAGAAGGCAATGGCAACCCACTCCAGTACTCTTGCCTGGAAACTCCCATGGACTGAAGAGCCTGGTGGGCTGCAGTCCATGGGGTCACTGAGGGTCGGACATCACTGAGCGACTTCACTTTCACTTTTCACTTTCCTGCATTGGAGAAGGAAATGGCAACCCACTCCAGTGTTCTTACCTGGAGAATCCCAGGGATGGGGGAGCCTGATTGGCTGCCATCTCTGGGGTCACACAGAGTCAGACAGGACTGAAGCAACTTAGCAGCAGCAGTAGCAGGTTTACAATAAAATTGACAGGAGAGTACAGAGATTTCCATATATCCCCAGCTCCCAGACATGCATAGCTTTCCCCATTATCAACATCATTCATCAGACTGTTATATTTGAAAAAAAAAAAAATGAACCACAATTACATATCGTAATCATCCAAAGTCCATAGTTTACATTAGGACATTCTTGATGTTGTGCCTTCATTGGGTTTAGACAAATGTATAGAGACATGGATGCATCATTATACTATCATCAGAGTATTTTTACTACCTTAAAATTCTATGCTTTACCTGTTCATCTATGTTGCCCACTATTCCTGGTGACCACTGATTTTTCCATTGTCTCTATAGTTTTGTCTTGTCTAGAATGTCATAGCGTTAGGATCCTACAGTATTTTACCTTCTCAGATTGACTTCTTTCACTTAATAGTGCATTTAAGTTTCTTCTTTGTCTTTTCATGGCTTGATGGCTCATTTCTTTTCAGCATTAAGTAATATTCCATAATCTGGATGTACCAGGGTTTATCTATCCATTCACCTACTGAAGGACATCTTGCTTGCTTCTAAATTTTGGCACTTATGAATAAAGCAGCTATAAACATCTGCATGCAAGTTTTTGTGTGAATATAAGTTTTCAGCTCCTTTGGAACACAACTGCTGGATCATATAGTAAAAGTATGTTTAGTTTTGTAAGAAAAGGTCAAATTGTCTTCTGAAGTGGCTATACCATTTTGAATTCCCACCAGCAATGTATGATTTTTTTGCTTCACATTCTTACCAGCATTTGGCATTATCAGTATTCTGGATTTGCCATTTTAATAGATGTGTACCTGATGGTGTGATACTCATCTAGAGCCAGACATTCTGGCGTGCAAAGTCAAGTGAGCCTTAGGAAGTATCACTATGAACAAAGCTAGTGGAGGTGATGGAGTTCCAGGTGAGCTATCTTAAATCCTAAAAGATGATGTTGTGAAAGTGCTGCACTCAATATGTCAGCAAATCTGGAAAACTCAGCAGTGGCCACAGGATTGAAAAAGGTCAGTTTTCATCCCAATCCCAAAAAGAGGCAATGCCAAAGAATGCTCAAACTACTGTACAACTGCACTCACATGCTAGCAAAATGATGCTCAAAATTCTCCAAGCCAGGCTTCAACAGAACATGAACTGAGAACTTCCAGATGTTCAAACTGGATTTAGAAAAGGCAGAGGAACGAGAGATCAAATTGCCAAAGAGTGAAGTCAGGAGAAGAAGGGGATTACAGAAGATGAGATGGTTGGATGGCATCATTGACTCAATGGACATGAGTTTGAGCAAGCTCTGGGAGTTGATGCTGGACAGGGAAGCCTGGCATGTTGTAGTCCATGGGGTAGCAAAAAGTTGGACATGACTAAGAGACTGAACTGAACTGAAGTGGTATCTCATTTTTATTTTAATTTGCATTTTCCTGTTCCCATATGATAAGGAGCATCTTTTCATATGGAATTATTTTTCATAACACAATTTTAGGTGTTATTAAGTAGACTTTTGATAGTTTTCAGCTCTTTAAATAATTTGAATATTATATTTATAATGTTTGTGGACTGGAGTTCCATGTAAACTATAGTACTATGTCAGTAGACATTAAATTCCTTTTTAACATGTAAGCAGATCACTGGCTGAGCTAAAATAAAAACAGACAATTTGCAGTTATTGTACTGAATTTGCAGCAACATGGTCTCTCTCATGTGACAATGATTGGTACGTAAGACTGAGTTCCTGCCGTAGAAGAAACAGCACAGATGCTGACTGATGACCTTTGGAAGTGGCTTTGAATTTGAGAGTTTATTTCTATCAAGATTTCCACATGTCTTTAGGAGTGGGTAAAGAGAGAAGTGCAGTGAACAGAATAAAGAGTAAATTTCTTACGTTGCCAGTGTCCTCAGCTTATTATTAGTGGTGCTATTTCTACTATTTTAAATGACTTCAGATTATAAGAAGCATAATTGGGTTTAGCTACCTGGCAGTTATGGGCTTCCCTAGTGGCTCAGAGGTTACAGCGTCTGCCTGGAATGCGGGAGACCCAGGTTCGGTCCCTGGGTCAGGAAGATCCCCTGGAGAAGGAAATGGCAACCCACTCCAGTCCTCTTGCCTGGAGGATCCCATGGAGGGAGGAGCCAGGTAGGCTACAGTCCATGGGATCGCAAAGAGTTGGACACGACTGAGCGACTTCACTTCACTTCACTTCACCTGGCACTTTGGCCACCTGATGCGGAGAACTGACTCATTTGAAAAGACCCTGATGCTGGGAAAGATTGAAGGTGGGAGGAGAAGGGGACGACAGAGGATGAAATGACTAGATGGCATCACTGACTCAATGGATACGAGTTTGAGGAAACTCTGGGAGCTGGTGATGGACAGGGAGGCCTGGCTTGCTGCAGTCCATGGGGTCACAAAGAGTCGGACGCAACTGAGCAAGTGAACTGAACTGAACTTTGTACTAAAAGGTTGTTTATTCTAGGAAACCTGAACACCATAGTATCTGGGACTGAACAGAGGAGTATAATAAGTTCTCCTGACCTGGAATGTGAGCTGGAATTAACAGAGGGACATTAGTTGTGGTGTGACCTACTTCATTGACATAGAGAAGCCAAAACATCACTTCAGTGAGGACATGCAGCTAATCTTACATTACCTAGGCTATTTAAAGGAAACAGAGCTACACATAATCCAGTCAGGGTGAAGAATGTTCACAAAGCCATCTTCCTATTTTATCCAAAATTCTTTGTTAGGGCACATTGTGGAGACATTTTGACGAGTTCTAGTACATGAAAATGGTAAGGAGTGAAACTTGTATTCTTTGAAAAGCAAGTCCAGGATGTTCATTTAGCTAACTGAACCATTATGAGCTGGAACATGCTTTATAATCTGGTTTAAAAAGCAATATGCCCTTTGTCATAAGTAGGGGATAAAAAGTAACACAATTGGTTATCATTTCACACCCATCATATTGAAAATCATAGAACAAACTGTATTTTTCAGTATTTAAAATGTTACTAGAGATATGGAAAAATAAGGATCCTTGCAAATCACTTGTGGAACTGTATTTGGTACAACAAGACTGAAGAATAACTTTCAGTATGTGCTAAAATTGCCACATATCCTACACCTTGTTATTTTTAATGTTAGGTGTAGACCCTTATAGAAATAGTTTTCAAACTTTTATGGCCTCAGGATACCTTTAAACTATAAAACATTATTTGAAGATCTCTAAGAATTTTGCTTTTGTAGAATATATGTATATATATACATATATACATTCATAGAGAATGTATACTCTATTCCTATAGAAATTTAAAAGTTTAATTCTCAAAATTGGGAAAAGTTTATTCATCAGTATATTTTTAAATAGCATAATAAATTCATTACATATTAAAGTAACATTTACTGAAAAAATTATTTTTAAAACAGAGAGAAATTAGTGGAAAGAGAGGCATTGCTTGTGTCTCTTTATCTGACTTAATAGAACACAGATTCATATTATGTCTATGTTCATGCTGATTCAGTATGTTGTTTGCTTGAATAGGAAGGAACATTTAAATAACCTTTTTATGTAATTATGGATATTCTTTATGCTATACCAGAACTTAATAAATATTACTTTTAAAATGTTTACTTGCAATGTGGATCCTGTAGCCATGTCAATAAACAGTTTGTACTCTTACACTAAGATGCATTAATCTCTCTTATACTTTAAACAGGTCTCATAACTGTGCAAAATTTTATTATACTACCCTTTGGATATTTGGGAAATAATGATTCAGTGAATTCACTTATGAGAATGAAAAGGCAAAGGATTCTTTAGCAGTATTGTAAAAATACATTTGACCTCACATGTACTCCCAGGGCCTTCAGACTAAACTTTGAGAACTAAAGATTCAGAATAACTCTTGAAGATATGCATAAGAGATAATAATTTTGTGGTTAATTTCAGTTTGAAATATATTGGGGAAAATAAGGCATCTGTTCTTTAGAACTGAAAAATAAATTAATGGTACAATTAAATGGAATGAACTAGAGATAAATCTATCCTCATAAAGAGATTTCAAATATGTAATGTTTAGTGGAAAAATTATTTGGTACAAAATAATGAATGTAAAATTAAAGAACACATAAGAAAATGTTGCATACTTGGAATGGATATGTAAGCACAGAGTAATATATAAAAACATAGTTGAAAAAAGTACCAACACCAGATTAGGTGAGAACTGAGCCTAGTGGGCTGCACTCCATGGGGTTGCTAAGAGTCAGACACGACTGAGAGACTTCTCTTTCACTTTTCACTTTCATGCATTGGAGAAGGAAATGGCAACCCACTCCAGTGTTCTTGCCTGGAGAATCCCAGGGACGGGGGAGCCTGGTGGACTGCCGTCTATGGGGTCACACACAGTTGGACACGACTGAAGCAACTTAGCAGCAGCAGCAGCAGCAGCAGCAGCAGCAGCAGCAGCAGCAGCAG